>NW_006774279.1:326432-343056 GCF_000442215.2 Lipotes vexillifer | reverse complement strand
TGCTTGTTAATTTCGGGGGGGGGGGCGGGAAAGGAAGTCAGGCACGATACCTGTACTGTGGTGAGTGTGCTTTAAAATCCATGTCACAGAGGAATTTCTGGGATCAGTCTGTCCCTAGTTGCATGCTTAATGTTTGATGTGAAGCTAATTTAATACTTTTGGTAAATTATGTGACTTAACCTATCTGTATTACAGACTCAGCCACAATTTAAGGGGTTCAAAGAGGGTTAGAACACACACACACACACACACACACACACACACACACACACACACACACACATCTCCAAACTGGTACTACATCTAAATAATTCACTAGTAAAATGTGCATAAAAGTTCATCGGCATAAGCGTGGCAAGAACATCAGTACTGCCCTTAAATGCTATCACCTCAATTATGCTCAAATGTATCTGATTTCAGGGTTTGTCCCTGTTGATTGTTGAAACTGTACTAGTTAATATTCTTCTTTTTCTCTTTTGCTAAGGGTTGGGGGAGGGGAGAAAGAAAACTACCCGACGATCTCAGAAGATAAAACTATGGCGTTTTCCTTAACCACCTGGGACCCTTGGGCCTGCCTTCCGCGGTAATAAATTCTACCACCGTCTGCCACCAATAAGCAGGCAGGCACATGTCACAATGTCAAGGAATCTGTGGGTGTAGGTGCCTGTGAGTGTGGGTGTGTGCATGTGAATGTACACGTGTGTACACAGGAGCGTGCGCATGTGTGTGAGAATGAGTGTGTGCGTTCATTAAAAAAATACCTTTCTAAGAAGGAAATGGAAAATCACTGGCCTAGATGGAACCTAAAAATAAAAACTGAGCGTGGAAGGATATTTTTTACAAACAGAAACATCTCACTATATGTTACTTTGTTCCAAGAGTTGATGCCACAAAGTGGCCTCAATTGCTTTGAAGATTATTGTCTGTCCCCAGTGCTCTGGGAGTTTAAACTGTGGTAAAAAGAGATCTCAGTCATGTCTGTCTCGACCCCCTGAGTCCTTGGGCATCTGATGAGTACAGTAAACTATCTCATGTACGTTCACAACGGAAAATATAGCCAAAAGGTGCCCATCTGAGGGTTCCCATCTCTACTGCTCCTCTGAGGTAAGAATCGTTACGCTAATCTTATAACAATGGCAACAAAGGTACCAAGAGACTCGTCTAGCAAAACACAACTATTTTAGTTGCAAGACATAATATTTAAGAGAAAAGGCTCTGGGTTCAAATCTTGTCTTCATTACTTACTAGCTATGTGATCTAGGGCGAGATGGTTAACTTGTGCATGCCTCAGTTTCCTCTTTTCAAAACTGGAATTGGCAGTAAGAGTACCTACTCTCAACGATATTCTGAGTACGAAATGGGTTAATATATGTAAAATGATTGGAACAGAGCCTGGGACAGAGTATCTCCCAGTAAATGTTTATCATTATTGTTGTTGTTGCTACTGCTGCTGTTGTTTTTATTTTATTATTATTATTATTTTTTGTGGTACGCGGGCCTCTCACTGTTGTGGCCTCTCCCGCTGCGGAGCACAGGCTCCGGACGCGCAGGCTCAGCGGCCATGGCTCACAGGCCCAGCCGCTCCGCGGCATGTGGGATCTTCCCGGACAGGGGCACGAACCCGCGTCCCCTGCATCGGCAGGTGGACTCTCAACCGCTGCGCCACCAGGGAAGCCCTGCTGTTGTTATTAGCGTTAAATATCACGCCTACTCCTGTATCTTTCCTATTGGCAAATACGATATACATTGGCTCAATTAACACTAAAACCTGCAAATGTAGTTGTTTTCAGAAAACTCAGGTCTTGCCAAGGCTTGCTGAGTGCTGGAGATGCGAAAAGCGAACAAGGTAGGCATGGACCCTGCCCTCTTTGAGCTATAGCTCCAATAGCCTATTAGAAGTTTATTTATTGATTCTCTTCGGAGAGCAATGGGTACCCTGGAATTTTTATAACACCTTTATTCAATGTTAACATCAAGGAAGTGGTTTAGGGATATTCAGGTATAGTCAACGTCCTCTTTGTAAATCTCTAAAGTACTTACAGAAAGCGCAAGGTGATAACAAGATTTTAAGGCAGCAAATATTTCTTGGAATTATCAGTCTTCCAAGGCTCTTTTTTCTACCTTCAAAGAAAGGCACCCAGCCAATCAAAACTTTTCAGTGGGAAAATGTGGTGCCCACAAGACACATACGACGGTTTTCCTGGAGGCTTGCTGCCGATGGCTCTAAAGATAGGGGAAGAAAGAGGGGAGGAAAATAACCCCAAATTCCCTTTGGATCACGATGAAATAATCCAGCAATATGAACCAGAGGGAGGAATCTAAGGGGAACAGGAATAAGCAACTCTTCATTGTTTTGGAACAAGTGCGCCTTCTTTGCTTGCTAACAATCTATCGTGGAGTGCCACGGTGCTGTTTCATATCAAGATTTCAAAAACTATTACAGCCTGCATAGGTACTGGAGGCTCAACCAGATGTGATGGAGTTTCCATTGTTTTACTTAGTGCATGGAAAATATTACTAATGGATGGTGTCAGGGGAGGCTTAAGTGACCCCCAACTGGATAAACTCATCTGGGCACTTTCCTTTAAGTCAGACCCTTTAACTAAGTGCTTCTGTCATTTCACAATCCCCTCCCCCACTTTATGAGACATTTGACTATACAGAGCTCATTTCAGGCAAAGGAGAAATTCCATGACTGCATGAACAGGTGGGCTGGGGACTTGGGGGAGGGGTGGGGTATCTTTCCTTGAGACTGAATTTTATTTACAGCCAATTCTTGACTGTCTTTGACACGCAGGACAAAACCGAGAACAACGAAGATACTGAAGTCCTCAAAATCCCATTCAGTCTCTCTCCCTGCCAGTCTTCTCCAAGAACGACTCCAAAGTTACAACATTCAGACACCTAACTGAGCAAACTTTTATCTCCTTTTATCATTCCTATTGCTCTCTCCAATGCACGAGCTGAGATAACAAAAAACAATGGCCTACTAGAAGAGAGAAAGGGTCTTAGGATCACTCCTACACATATTAAGCTAGAGTTGACGTCCATTTTTTGTTTTAAATATATGATTTGTGCTTTAAATGGTCTGGGAGACACTGGCAATTACAAGTATCGGAGAAACACGTGACCTCCACTTTCTTAGTATACCACGGTTACCAAAAACATGAAGTCCTTGCTACAGTCACAGACCTGATCATTTCTTTTCTTTTGACTTTAGGAAGCCTCAGAATGCATCGTGGTTTTCTCCGTGTTCATTCATTAGAGGTGTCCTTCATTCCCTCTCGTGAACGTGACAGTGACTCCAGAAAGAAGCTCATTAAGATCCATAGTTCAGTATCAATTCAGAGGAATACGAAAACATGTAAATGCTTTTCTAAACCTCATGGTGACTTTATCTGAACCTTGTGTCTTTCTTTGAACCTCTTTTGTCAGCAAGAATAACCTTCTTTGAAAGAAGTTTTCTGGGACTTAAAATTTAACCTTGAAATTGTAAGTCAGAAAAACGTCAAGACGATAAAACGTGACCACGATTTCAGAAGTGAACAACGGTTTAGTGAGCTCCGTGTATTAAGTTTTGTTTTCAATGTGCTGCTCATTAAACAGGATTTTAATGAGGTGGCACTGAATTTTGAAAACTTAACAGCTATGATGGAAATGCATGATGGTCCTCCCTTTTCTTAAAACAT
This sequence comes from Lipotes vexillifer, assembly GCF_000442215.2. Taxonomy (NCBI): domain Eukaryota; kingdom Metazoa; phylum Chordata; class Mammalia; order Artiodactyla; family Lipotidae; genus Lipotes; species Lipotes vexillifer. The sequence goes on along the minus strand of NW_006774279.1, from coordinate 339,367 downwards.
CAAAACTCAGACATACCTGCTTCCTGCTTTAAACATATGATAAGGGTATCATTAATGGAAAACAAAATCCTCATAGGTTTTATAGCCCTGTGTCAAATTAAAACTCAAAAGAGCCTATTACTGTGTACGAAAAGTACCCATGTTTGCTGTGCGGTTGATATATTTTCAATGGCATCTTAGTTGTTTCTGTTTAACAGTGTGGCTCCCTACAAATGATCTCTTGCTGTCAACTGGAGGTTTGCCTCAGTGTTATAGAAACTGACAGAACCGAAAAAGGAGAAGAAAACAGAGGGTCCGCCCAAAGAGACCCCGCATCAAGGCCGAAACCATGCAACGTCATCATGAGCGGCTGGTCTGAATTCCGCTGCATCCTCCAGTCTTGCTTTGAAATGATCCCGAAAAACCGAGGTCTCAGAGCCGGCATAAACACTTAGTGCCTGGAACGAATTTAAGACTTAAAGGAACAAATGAAAGTTGAATGAAGGAAAGCCTTACTCTAGAGGGGCCATGAGCAATTCCCAGGGCATGCTGCTGCCGGAATGCACTGCAGAAATACAACGGAATTTCTAATTTGCTTTAATTAGAAAAAAGTAAACACTGCCCTCAACATGTCATCATGTTTACATAGGAGCCCAACCAGCTGATTTTCTGCTGGCGTGGCCCTGGAACCACTCAATTAAATCTCAGGGCACAATTTCTTTTTATGAATGAAATACTATTACTATGAAGCCAGATAATTTTTTTTTTTCCATCTGCTTCACTGGCTGTGACTCTACAAGGACAAGTGACCAAACACAGTACCTTCCAATTTTCAAGTGACCAATGATAATTTCCAAGACTGGATCACTTTAGAGTTCCTCTTTTTGAGGTTATCAACACCACTATTTTACAACTTTCCGCTTTGCAAGCCTAAAAGAATAAAAATACTTTATTCCTAGCCTGCAATACTAGCAATAGAATCATTAATCTGAAAAAAGAGAGAAAAGGGGAGTTTACTTCTTAACAGGCTTCAGGTAATCTCATAAGGTGAAACCCTAGTGAAGGTTTAGCATAAGACTTAGAATTTTGATAGAATTTTTCCAGAGCCGGAAGGAACGTGGAAAGTATCTTCATGTCGGAGATTCTACAACAGATACTCATCTTCCATAAACTGTTGAAGATATGGACATTTTAGTACAGCACTGAGTCAATTATCGTGTACTCTTTTAGATCGGTGAAATTTGAATCACAGTGAAACAAATTAGGAAAATTTTCTTCGAGAAGCTTAGAAGTAAGGAATCGTATGTGATTTTTTTTTTTTTCCCCATAAAAAGGGGATGGCAAAGACTCCTAGTACTCTAAAGGAGACTGACGTTGTTATTAAATACAGTGGAAAGTTAGTTTTTCTGCTATTAATGTGAAAGGAAGCAACACTAATTCTCCCGAACAGCTGCATACTTTAAGCAAAGTAACAGAAGACAGATCCGATTCTGGAAAGCAGGGGGTTTCTTCTCCAACTCATCAGCTCTGTATCGGTTTCACATACGAGGTAAGCGCAGTTGTATTTTGTACATTCCAGTGCAGGGGAATAAACCCTCACAATTCCCAAGGTTAGCCATTCAGGTTTGCTAAATACACGTTAACAAGATCCACACTTGGGCTTCAGAAAGGCTCTCAGCCAGCACCTCTGGCATCAAGACCGTGTCTCAAATGTAAGACCCAGGATAGCTTGCCCCTTCTGAGTGTCCTTTGCCCCGTTAATATTGAGATTTCAAGCTGCAATCTTCCATATCTCACTTTTTTCCTTTTTTAAAACAAGAGCAATAGTAACATCTGATCTACGTATAAAACTGTTGCAACTCGAACGAACACAAATGGGGATGCACTTTCATATTTGTGTAGATCCTTTCAAGTTTCTAGTGATCCATCAATGCAGAGATCAGGACTAAAGGAAGGTGAGTCAACCAACATCAAAAAGAGGAATGAAGAACAAAACAAAACAGAGTCTCTCTCACACGAAGGCACATTTGCTCTTCTTGGTGTATGTCACATAATCCTCCAAGTATATCACCTGTATGTGTGTAATTGAGTTGGGTCCACCTTTCATTTAAAAAATGCAAGATGGACTTTAATTAAAAGATTTAGGAGCCAAGTTTACCTAGACTAAGTGAGAAAAATAGATAGTGATGTAGCTTTGGGGGCCAACCTGTATATAAGTTGTGAACTAGTATATCACCTGTATGTGTGTAATTGAGTTGGGTCCACCTTTCATTTAAAAAATGCAAGATGGACTTTAATTAAAAGATTTAGGAGCCAAGTTTACCTAGACTAAGTGAGAAAAATAGATAGTGATGTAGCTTTGGGGGCCAACCTGTATATAAGTTGTGAACTTCCACTCCTATCCAATACTCCCTCTCTCTCTCTTTCACACACACACACACACACACACACACACACACACACACACACACACAGCATGAAAATACAGAATGAGACTACATTTCCAACCTCTGAGCCAAACGATCGGGAGAAATTGCTGACAGTGTGAGAATATAATAAGTATTTGATATTTCTGGAGTCATTAATGTGCTAGAAGGGCTTGGGCCATGGCTAGTGCTCTGAAGTCCACAATGTCCCTTCAGGCCAGCCGAGCACCTCGGATGATACAGAAAATGTGAAGAACTAGCTGGCATAAATCTTTTTTTTTTTTTTTTTTTCATGTAAATGTTCTACTTTTTATTTCTTTTATTAGTTTTTTTTTCCTTTGGCCACTCTGCTTGGCTTGCAGGATTCTTAGTTCCCCGACCAAGGACTGAACCTGGGCCCTTGGCAGTTTTAAAGCCCCGAGTCCTAACCACTGGACCACCAGGGAATTCCCTGGCATAAATCTTGATGCCTTCTGAGTGCCTAACGGCTACCTTCCACTCACGTCTTATCTAAAACTATCACCTTCCTTCTAAGGCTCCTCCAACCTTCCTCATCTCAATAAATGTCTCCAATATCCATTCGGTTTTTCAAGCCGGATGCCTGCTAGACCTCAACTTCTCTCTCTCTCTCCCCTTTCACATTCAGTCACCACCTTTTCATGTTCTTTGTTCAAAATAACTCTTATGTTTATCTAACTCCCTCTCTCTCTCTCTATGGACTGCCTCATCGGGGTCCAAACCATCATTTTTTCTCCTAACTCAGCTTCACATACCACTCTAATTCCATTGTAGTCTTCTGTCGATAGGGTAACCATACATTCTAGTTTGTCCAGAAGAGCCAAAATTTATACCTGTAGTCCCAGCATAAAGTTTCCTGATTTGGATAATAAATTATCTGATCACTACACATATAAGTAGAATTTCCTTTCAAAACTACAAAGCCAATTATGCCACGTCCTGCCTAAAACCCTTTAATGGTTTCCACCAGCCCTTGGAATAGCCTCAGTAACTTGACCTGGTTTAAAACAATCCAGCATAATCTGGGTTCTGCCTCACTTGCTAGCCTTGTCTTGGGTAAGTCTCCCATTTGCCTTACTTTCTAGGGTATTCCCCCTATGATCCATCTCATCTCTTATCAATTTACTGTAACAGTAAACTGGTTAATTGTTTACGCCACAGAGTTTAAAATCTGAACGCAAAGATGATGTCTAATTATTCAAGACACAGTACACTGGACATATTAGTTCCTCAAATACTGTAGTCACAGTAGAAATAAATACTTATTTGCAAACATGCACTGACAGTTAAGTGAGAGACAGAAGTGCATGCAATATGACCCTATTTTGTCAAAATGGGGTTATAGAGATAGATACGCGGATAGATAGGTATAAACCAGATGAAATAACAGAATAACCACATGAAATGAAAACAAGTTCCACCTTGACGTGAAAATGGAATTCATCATTATTTAATTTTCCCTTTAATTATCATGCACCTTCAGCATTAAGTCACCAGCAGACAGAAATTAAGTGCAGTCATCTTTCCATTATCTCCACGTAACATCCACTCAGCAGAATAATATCGCAAATATCCTACCAGTCTTCCAACATTGGAAGGTATGGCCTCATGCTACGCAACTGTGAGAAAACACAATTCACAAGGAAGATTTGCCGCTTAAATTGTTACACATGCAAATACATTTTAAGGCCGAATATAAATTTTCCTTTTTTCTTCTCTCTTTCATAAAAAGCACAACAGCATTTTTTAAAAAATAGCCCAGCAGCACTTAAAGTGCTATTTCAGATTACATGTGCCATGGGCAGTTCTCTTCCCACCCATCTTTTACTATCATGGATAATTTTTACATAGTTGTACTTTGAAAACACATATCAAAAAGGTCGTTGTCTCTGATGAGGTCATACTTACACCATTCTTTTCTCAGAATTCTAAACCTTCACCTTTGCTGCCTGAGAGCTTCCTACTCTGCCAGTAAGTTGATAGGAAAACGTTCTATTCTCAGTAGCTCGTCATTCAACATGATCCTGAACTAAGAGAGTGTTACACATCGATCTATAGGTTTCCCGTTCCAAAAATAAATATTGCTGGTGAGGTAACAAAAGCAAGGCAAAAAGCTCTCTCTTATGTTTCCTTTCCTAAACATCAGCCAGCGCTTTCAGGGCACAACAAGGGTGAATCTGGAAAGAACCCCATCCACAGAGCATGGCAGCACATTTCTCTAACACCTCTTCTCTGTAAGGAAGCACACTGCTCCTTCAATTCTCCACCTCTCCCGCTTAAGCACTGAGAAAGCCCAGAAGAAAGACAATGAACTAATAGATAACTACGTAGGACTAATTCTCAAATCAAACACATCATTTTTCCTTTCCCATTTCTCCCATGGGAATTGATAACACTCACGAAAGAACCGAGTAATTGTGAAACCAGTTATAATTTTAGACATCATTCACATCCCATAAAATTCACCTTTTTAAGTATACAGTTTAGTGGTTTTTAGTATATTCACTAAATTGTGCAACCATCACCAATATCTAATTCCAGAACATTTTCATTGCTCGCAAAAGAAACACTGTACCCACAAGCAGCAAATGACCATTCCCTGCCATCCCTAGTGCTTTGCAAACACTAGTCTACTTTCTGTCTCAATATTGGATTATTCTGGACATTTTATATTAGTGGAAATATACAATGGGTAGCTTTTTGTGTCTAGTCTCTTTCACTTTGCACATTATTTTCAAGGACCATTATGCCGCAGCATGTAGCTGTAGCGCTTTGTTTATTCATCCATCCATTGACGGACATTTGGGTTGTTTCCATTTTTTTGGTTATTACGGATAAGGATGCTATAACCATTCATGTACCAGTTTTCGTGTAGACCTGTGTTGTCCATCTCTTGGGTATATACCTAGGTGTGACATTGCTGGGTCACAGGGTAACTCCATTTTTAAGTTTTTGAGGACCTACCAACGTGTTTTCCACATCAGCTGTATCATTTTACATTCCAACCAGCAATATACATGTGTTCCAATTTCCCCACATATTTATTGATTGTTATTCTCGAGTTATTTAAAATTATTGTTATTATAGTCATCCTAGTGGGTTTGAAGTGGTATCTCATTTTTGTTTTGATTTGCATTTCCTTAATGACTAATAATGTTGAGCATTTTTTTCACGTACTTACTAGCTATTCGTATAGCTTTTTTGTAGAAATGTCTATCCAAATCCTTTGTCCATTTGTCCATTTTTAATTCAGTTTTTTATTCTTTTACTGTTAAATTGTTAGGATTCGTTTCGTATCCTGGATACATACCCCTTATCAGATATAGGATTTGCAAGTATTTTTCCCCTGTCCTGTGGGTTGCCTTTTTAGAACTTTTTTTGATGGTATATTTTAAAATATAACAATTTTAATTTAATGAAGCTCAATTTATTTATTCATTTTTGCCTGTTTTTTTGGTATCATATCTTAAGGAATGACTGCTTGATCCAAAGTCAAAGTGATTTATGTTTTTTTTTTTTGGTAAGAGTTTTATAGTTTTAGTCCTTATAATTAGTCCTTTAATTCACTTTGAGTTAATTTTTATAGATGGCATGAGGTTGGAATCCAACTTCATGCTTTCTCATGGGGGTATTCTGTTGCTCTAGCACCATTTTAAAATACTATTCTTCCCCCACTGAATTGCCTTGGCACTCTTGTCAAAAATCAATTGATCACGAATGCAAGATATTAGTTACGATTCCTAAGTTCTATTTCACTGATCTATCTATATGTGCATCCAACGTTAGTATTATACTGTCTTGAGTGTAGTTTTTAATAAGTTTTTAAATTGGCAAGTTTGAGTCCTGAAACTCTGTACTTCTTTTTCAAGATTATTTGGCTATTCTGGGTCCCTCCCTCCCATTTCCTGTGGGAATTACAAAAACACTGCTGAAAGAAATTAAATCACACCTAAATAAATGGAAAGGCAGACTTAATATTTTTAAGAGGACAATACTCCCCAAATTAATCTACAGATGAAGCACAATCCCTATGAAAGTCTCAGCCACCATTTTTTGTAGAAACTTAACCCTAAAATTCATATGTGTGTGGTAAGACCAAGTCTGCTTAAGAACACATTCATCAAAGCCACTAGATATAAACTGACCTCTTCTGAGATAAAATGCACGTCAATAGGTGTTGTTTGTCAAGTGTTGGTTCAATGAATGACTGCAATTAAATTCAGTAAGCACTGGTTGAGTACTTGCTATTTTGCCACCAACATCCTAGGTATCGGGATGGAGGGATACATGTAGATGTCCAGTGGTGAAAGGAAACACGATGTGCACAAAAGGCATAAATGAGTAAAATCTGCAGATAGTGCTAATTCCTGCAAAAGAGTATAAAAAAGAGAAATGGAGCAGAGAGTTACTGAAGGGGAAAGGGAGAGCTACCTTAGCCAGGAGAGTCCAAGCCAGCCTCCGGGAGGAGAGGCCAGATGAGCCAGACTCATGACCATCTCGGGCAAGATTATTCCAGGCAGAAGGAGAAACAACTGCAAAGGCTCAGAACTGAACCTGTTTTATTCCGTCACACTCAACATGGAATTTCTCCCCAGAAACAGAGGAGAGGACATACACCCTTAGGTGATGTATCTCTTTATTTCAATTTAAAATTTCTGCTGCTGGAAAATACGGCCTAAGAGAACAGGACATTTTTCTAAGAAATGAAAATAGCTTTGCTTCTAGAGAATTCTCTGGATTGTCCCAGTGAGATGTACTGGGGAAAAAATATATTCAGTCGAGGTTCACTTTGGGGCCATAAAATAAAAGCCGCCATTTACCTGTGGGATCAAATTTGATGACTGTCGGAGATTCATTTGGTTGTTCTACTTTACTTCATTTTAAGGTTAATTTAGCTGAGGCAGTTCTTATTTAATCAGAAATATTTATCCATTTTCATTAATTATATATGTTCTTGCTATAAGGTATTTTTTTGTTTGTTTGTCTGTTTTTTGCCGTATGCGGGCCTCTCACTGCCGTGGCCTCTCCCGTTGCGGGGCACAGGCTCCGGGCGCGCAGGCTCAGCGGCCATGGCTCACGGGCCCAGCCGCTCCGCGGCATGTGGGATCTTCCCGGACCGGGGCACGAACCCGTGTCCCCTGCATCGGCAGGCGGACTCTCAACCACTGCGCCACCTAAGGTATTTTTTGCCTTTTTTCTCTCCCAAGTATATTCTGATTAAGGTTTAGCCAACTTTATGAAAATTTTAATGAAAAATATGGGAGCTATTCCTTGAGCTGGAATTCTTCTGAAAGAGTGGAATGGCACATGCTTATCACTAATTCCAATTATTCAGAATTCTGACCCCAATCAGACCTTCGGGGGTTCAAGCTCATTTACATTTCATAAAATGCAACTTCCTATGTCTAGAGAATAAAAGGCTTTGCAAGTCACAAGGAAATGGCTCAAAAGGCATCCAGGACATCAAATAGCTTTAACAAATCCTGCTTGATGAGTTAAGTGTAAAGGAATCAGAAACATATGGCTCACATTTCCCTTAAAATACACATAGGTTTGACAGTGAACAAGAAAAAAGTGGCTGGCCCAGTGTGGTTTGGGTTTTTTCGAACCTAAAACATTTGGAAAATAGTTCAAGATGGTTAATGAACCCCAAAGCGAGCCTGGGAACTGTTCTGGATTTCACAAGCAGTGCCTCCTAGGGAGAAAGAAAGAGGAGAAAGGGAGGGAGGGAGGGAGGGAGAAGGGAGGAAGGAAGGAAGGGAGAAAGGGCCTAAAGAACGGGCAGGCTTGGACTTGTCTGCGAAACACAGAACCCTTTGCATTCCGTTCTCAAGGAAATTCGTGTTTCTTGGTCCTAATTCCTGATTCAGTCATTTTAAGTCACAGCTGTGGAAAGGTTCCTCCTCCACTTCCTTCCCATGGCCACTACCATCATAGGTGCCTCACAATTAAAAACAAAAACAAAAACAAAAAAACCGAAAGAAGCAACATTTCTAAACCTCTGTCCTTTACGGGACTGTTGTAATTTGTCCTCATCTAGGAAACGAGGAGCTTGGATACACTGCATTCCCCCGCTTAAGTTACTGTGTCATTCTTGTTGATGCAATGACCCATTTCACCTGGCACTGTGTCCTAGGAAGTTACAAGTCCTGCCTCCAAGGACCCGCTAGAGAGGCAGCAGGAGCCCGGCTCTGAGCAGAGGGCCAGCGGCCCAGCAACAGTCACAGGAGCCGGGCGCGCTCCACTCAGGCCCGCGGGCTGGGGGGAGCGGCCACGCGCTGCCACGAGACGTCCACAAGTGGCTGCGACGGGGGCTCTGGGCGCCCGCTGGGGCACGGAGCTCCTGAAACTCTAGGTGAGCTGCTCTAAGCCTCAGGCAGAGCCGGCGCTCCTCTGATGCTCACTTCGGAAGAAGTGTGCCCCAGGCCGTGCTTCCAAAGCGCCTCCTTTCAATGTCATTATCTACTTTCCATTTCCACGACCACAGCCATAATTCAGGGACCCTCATTCCTACCCGGCGTGTATGCTGGCTGGCAAAGGCAAGTTCGGGCACGCAGTCTTTGGACCACCACTCAGCCGCGTAAGAAGGAGCTCTGGGCCTGGACCACTTCCTTACCAAGAGCTAAAGGCCCACAAAGCCGGTGCTGAGCTTCTCACCTTGGGTGGAACATCTTTCCCTGCTTCAGGTGCAATGTGTGTCCTTTGTCAAGGATGTACATTACATGGCACCTGGCCAACCCCCCCTACTGTAACTACCCCCTATGGGGCAGGCATGGGGTCCTTCTGCTGCAGGACTGGAGGGGGCCCTGCCAGCCAACTGCCCGGCATCCGGAGTTCTCCTAAATCCGTTTGCTTGTCAGCCTCAAGTAAGACCTCTTTTCCCTGTGAAGTTTCTCCTCGACCCTACGGAGAGGGTCTCCCCAGTCAACCTCCCAGTCTCCCCTCCATCCATCAAGGACAGTGACACAGGGCTTTGCAGCCTTCCTCTCCAAGCAGCCCTGCCATCACTTCGGGAGGCCTCAGTAGGCACACGGATGCCGCCTCCAGTGTCTCGTCCTCTGGATTCCTCAGTCCTCACTTGGGTCTCCTTTCCCTGCTGCTCGTTCCATGGTCACATGTATCCCTCGTGACACTACACGTAAACATCTTACCTTCTCTCACTCCAGCTTCCTAAACTCTCAGCGCTCTCACCTCTTTACCTGAACTTCTCTCCAGAAGATCCAACCTTTAGTCTCCATCACTAAGCACCTCCCCCCTTCAGTTTCTGCCTTATGCACTTGGGAGGAAATCACACTGCCCTGCAGGTGGACGCCTCAAACCCACACGGCCCCTGACCTCAGGTGGCCTGGAGAGCTGTCCTCCCGGGCAGTCTTCTCCAAGACACAGTTGAGGGTCTTGAAAGGCAGGCCTTATTCCTCCCCATACACACTTCCACGCACTCCAGAGTATATTAAAGGTTAGTGACTAATGCCTTTTACCTAAAAAGTTTTAAGCTTTATGAATTCCCTATTAAACATGGTAAGCAACACCAGTGTAATATCTACTTAAGAGTAGATCCAAACAATAATGCTCACAAACATTAAAGAATACTTATGATATGCTAGGTGCTCTTTTCATATACAGATATAGATAGATACATATAGAGCTATAATATAGAGAGATATAATACGTATCGATATGTCAATATATGTGGATATATGTAAGTATATATATGTGTGTGTGTGTGTGTGTGTGTGTGTATACACACACACACACACACACACACATATATATATATATATATATGTGTGTGTGTGTGTGTGTGGGTGTGTATACACACACACACACACACATATATATATATATATATATGTGTGTGTGTGTGTGTGTGGGTGTGTATACACACACACACACACACATATATATATATATATATATGTGTGTGTGTGTGTGTGTGGGTGTGTATACACACACACACACACACATATATATATATATATATATGTGTGTGTGTGTGTGTGTGGGTGTGTATACACACACACACACACACATATATATATATATATATATGTGTGTGTGTGTGTGTGTGGGTGTGTATACACACACACACACACACATATATATATATATATATATGTGTGTGTGTGTGTGTGTGGGTGTGTATACACACACACACACACACATATATATATATATATATATGTGTGTGTGTGTGTGTGTGGGTGTGTATACACACACACACACACACATATATATATATATATATATGTGTGTGTGTGTGTGTGTGGGTGTGTATACACACACACACACACACATATATATATATATATATATGTGTGTGTGTGTGTGTGTGGGTGTGTATACACACACACACACACACACACACACACACACACACACACACACATCTCCATTTCATAGGTAAAGATACTACACTAAGGCGTAAAAAGACTAACAAACTTGCCCAGAGGCATATGGCTATAGTACATTGTGATGCTGGGATTCAAACCTAGGCATTATAGTCCCTCTAATGTGATGCCTTTCTTTTTTTAGAAGTGTCTATTTTTCTTGAATACTTAATCAACTGTAATATCTTTTAAGTTTTATCCTCCTAGGAGGTTCTATCAAATATAGGGACAAGTCAAACTAGCAGAAACCCATTTGTGGATATCAGCTAGCCTTGTTTCTGTTCTCGGTTTTCATTTGTTGTGCTTATTTGTTTATTTATTGTGGTGGTAAATGTATGTACACATGTTATTGATGGAGGTGGACTTTCTGTGAAGCTAAAAGAGCTTGTATTTCAGGGCCCCTCACTTACATGGGCCTTTTCTGTGGTCCTGGGAAAATTTTTAGTAATACGGTCACTTGGTCATATACTTTCCTAAAATTTGTAAGATTCAGATGTCTCAACTGTAAACAGGTTTGCCTTTCCACTCTGACCTCTCATGTCAGTTGCCACTGGAATGTCTGTAGGCATTTTGGTAATCCAAGCGAGCAGAAGTTGAAATCAAAATATAATTAATGTGGGCTAGTGGGTATATGTAGGAGACTCACAGGGTTGTCATGGATGGTTAAATTACTGCGCGGCATCCTGCCTGGTATAGGAATGGCTTCCACAGCAATTCCTACAGTCCAATCTGCTGACCGCACAGTGTTATCACACGGAGATAAATGGCAGAGGTCTAAGAGGAATAGAGCCAGAAGACAGTCTGTAGAAATTCCTTCCAAATCACAGAGCTCATATAGGAGAGAAATTTGATAGCGTTTGTCTCAGTATAACAAGTCTGAAAAGGTGTGGGGCTTTACCAATAATTAGAAAACTGGAGGAAGCTTTTCTAAATAATCCATCATAATAATATCAATAATAATAATGAAATTTTGACTTCCAGATAAGATGTTGTATATAGTGGCAGGTCTTTGTTCCTGGTGTGACAACTAGGCAAGAAAAGGATACATTACAAAACTGTACTTTCAGACTCATCAAAAAACTCTGGACGCAATGAGGACTGGATCAACTAAAATGCCAGAGAGAAGAGCACTTCCTGAGAGAGCTGCCAACCGAGCGATGGTCGTCTCCTCCCTGAGGGCACCGGCCACCCGGGAAACTCTGAGGGTCAGAGTTGGCAGTCTTGGGATGCCACTGCAGAAAACTGGCACTAACGGTGCCCCCAAGAGCCACACAGGCTGGCACGACAGACGGGGATCGGAAGGAGCCCAAAAACACGACCCCACAGGAGGGCTGCTGAGTGCCCGGGCCGTGCAGGTGGTGGGGTTCACCTGCCGGTAGCGCCAATAAGACAAAATCCTTCAGTAAACACAAATACCCGCCATATTTTGAACCTGTTGCGGTGGAAGGTTAGAGTGTAATTTAAAGCCTCTGGGAAGTACAAATTTCATTCCTGAGGAGGTAGAGACTCATTAGACTTTTCATGAAACCCGTGGAGGACCGCAGCCAAAAAGGGAGGGATGGGGCTGGATGGTATTCAATTTCACGGTTCTGAGGGTAAAAGGTCCTGCATCAAAGCATGGCCCATGTCCTCCTCAATACGTGTGCCAGATGTTGAAGCTGTCTGGGGCTGGAGCTTACACCTCAGATGGAGTGAGTTGGTAGAAGGACTAAGGAGACAGAAATCCACCAAGTTCTCAGTGAGAAGATTAAGTGATGCAGCAGCGATAAGGGCTGAATCGAACTAAAAGCACAGCCAAGCCCTTACTACATAAGTGCAATTACTGTTAGACTTAGATGATCTTTCCCTCACCTGCCTAGCAAAAGAAAGGGCAACACTTCTTTGGGGGAAAATAACATTATATTCAATATCTATAATTCTTTTCTTACAAAAAGACTGGCATAAAGTTAAAATTTAAAAAACAAAGAAATAGATAATGTATCTGATAATCAAGAAAAAAATTAAGCAACAGAAGTGGACTCTCAGATTATCCAGATACTGGACTTTGTACATTAAGAACATTAAGATAGGGCTTCCCTGGTGGCGCAGCGGTTGAGAGTCCGCCTGCCGATGCAGGGGACACGGG
>NW_006774279.1:313494-326320 GCF_000442215.2 Lipotes vexillifer | reverse complement strand
AAAAAAAAAAAAAAAAAAAAAAAAAAAAAAAAAAAGAACATTAAGATAACTATTGTAAGTATATTATATAAAATAGAGGAAAAAGATGGACAAAATAAATGAATGGATAAAAAGATGGAGAATGTAATAAATAACTTGAATCTGTAAAAAGAATTAAATATACCTTCTAGAAATGAAAAATACTGTAACTGGAATTACTCGTTAGAGCAATCTGGACAATGCAAAAAAAAAATAAAATAGTACAACTCAAAGACTAACCAATCGAAAACTATCGAAACTGAAGAAGAGGACAAAAAAGGAAGCAACAAAAAGGAAAAGAAAATACATAGAGAAACATTCAAACTGTAACATACTGTATTTAAACTTCCAGGATGTGAGTAGAGACAGAACGGGGACCAATCTGAAAAACTAATGCCAGAAATCCCTGAAACTGATGAAAGGGATTAAATGATACATTTGAAAGATCTGAAAACCCCAAGCAAGGTAAGCAATCTCCCTCTTTCTCTCTCTCCACTCCCCGGAACACACACACACACACACACACACACACACACACACACGAATAAGGAAAACTTTGGTTAAAAATCAAAAACAAAAAGAAGTTAAAAAAAATCCAGAGAAATAAGAAACATTAACTAAAAAGGAGCAAAAACTATTTTCAACAAAATATTGATGTAAAAGCCAGAGGATAATGTAAGACATTTATAAATTGTTGAAAGAAAAAAAATAAGCAAACCCAAAAATGCCAGCCTAGAACTCTATACAAAGTGAAAATACAAAATACATTTTCAGAAAAACAACAGCTGAACTAATGCATTGAAAACAACTCACAGTATGAGACATTCGAAAAGAAGTTCTTCAAACCAAGGAAAGTGATCCAAGATGAGAGCACAGAAGAGCACAAGAAAGCGTGAGTGTGCGGGTCACATATAAAAGAATCCTGACCACCTGAAACAACAACAATACCTCGTGAGGTGCACAACATATGCAGAAGTAAAATATGACAAAACAGCTCAAAAGACAGAAGAGAACAGGATAAATGGAGCTCTTACACTGCTGGGGAAGTGGTAAAAGCATTAAATTAAGAAAGAATGTCATTTAAGGCAAGGATGCACATTTTAACCTCTAGAATAATCCCTAAAAATTAACCAATTTAACTTAATTGACGTATAGAACACTGCATTTAGCAACCGCAGAGTTTCAAATTCTTTTTCAAGTGCATATAGAGTACTTGACAAGATAAAAAGCAGTGAAGCAAGTCTTAACAATTTTCAAAAAAATTAAGCAGAATATTTCAAAACAGTGAAATGAAGATAGGAATTAATAACAGAGAAATGTTTTGAAATGTTTGAAAATCTCCCAAGTATTTGGAAAGTAAGCAGCAAAATTCTAAACAACTCACGGATCAAAGAACAAGTAACAATGGAAATTAGAAAATATTTTAACCAAATGATAATGAAAATATGACGTATCAAAACTTATGAGGTGCAGCAAAAGAAGTCCTAACAGAGAAATTTGTGGCTTCAAATAAATATACTAGAAAAGAAAAAAGTGAAATCAGTGCTCTAAGACACCATGAAGCTAGAAAAAGAAGAGCCTACTAAATACAAAGAAAGTGGAAGGAAGGAAATAACAAAAATAAAATCAGAAACTGATTAAACAGAAAACAATCATACAATAGAGAAAATCAACAAAGCCCAAAGTTTTTCCTTTGAAAAGGTTAATAAAATTGACGAAACAGTTATACGATTAATCGAAGGGGAAAAAATAGAAACACAAGCTACCAGTATCAGGAATGAAAACGGGGACATCACTACAGATCTTACAGATACCAGAAATAATGATACTAATAAGAGGATAACTGTCAACAGCTTTATGCCAATGAAATTAGCAATAAAGTAAAAATTTAAAAATTCTTAAAAATCACAACCTACCAAAACTATAAAAAGAAGAAACAGAAAATCTGAATTAAATGTGTAATTATAAAACCTTCCCAGGTTTTATAATTACAAGAAGGATCCAGGCCCAGAGCATTTCACTAGTTAATTCATCCTAACGTTTACAGGTAAAATAATACCAGCCTTACATAAACTCTTTTAGAGACTCGACAAAAAAGGAAATACTTCCTCTTTTTTCTGTGGGGGTGGGCAGGGGTGGGGAGGGTGGAGGAAGCAGCAAAATTTTGATTCCCTAACCTGACAATAAAATTACGGAAAAAGGAAAATTATGGGCTAATCTCTCTCATGAACTTATATGTCAAAATTCTTATGGAAATACTAACAAATTGAATCCAGTAATACAGAAGATGAATGATACACTAAATCCAAGTGAGGTTTATTTCCAGATAGGCAGGAGTACATTAATATTCAAAACTTAATGTTAATTCACTACATTAAGAGTAGAAGAATCATGTAATCATATCAACAGATGCAGAAAAAAAGTTTTACAAAATTTAACACAAATATTTTATGATTTTCAAGACTCATAGCAAACTAGGAGAAGTAGAAAGCTTGTTTAAACGGATAAAATACCCACGAAACAAACATTATGTTTAATGGTAAATATGGAGAATTTCCCCCAATAGCAAAAATGAGGCAATAACTACACTATTTATATTCGGCATTGAAAGAGTGGTCTTGTCCATTTCAAGAAAGCTATAAACGAAAAGAAAGATCTGAAAGACCTATTATAAAGCCACAGCAATTAACACAATACAGTATCGGCATAAAAACAGACCAAATGACTAAAGAGTACAGAGTGGTACTGATACAGACCCACACATATACATATACGCTCCCTGATTAACAACAAAGGCAAAACCACAGTGCAGATGGACAATAGCCTACCACCAAGTAGTGCCGCGTCAGCTGCACAGCCATATGGACAAAATGAGTCGCCCAGAAGTTGGAAAGCTTGTGGCTGCTATGACCTGCCTTGTTATGATTACACCAGGCAAGTCTATTGCATAGTCTCAACCACCCAGTATCTGCAGTTTAGATGGTCCAAGGTTGTTAAACAATCTTTTTTTTTTTTTTGGTATCAGGATGAACATATGGTGGTCTTTTCCATACTCGTGATCTCGAATTCCAAATCTGACCCCACAGAAGCACATCAACCGCAAAATTCTACTCAGAATGATCCAAGAAATTGCCTGAGTACCTGCAGTACTCTATCACGAATCTGGCATGAAAGAACAGAAGGAAGGGAATGGCATCAAACAGACACACAGAAAGTGAGTAACACTTGTCTCACCAACAGACTTCACAGTGAAAGTAAAAAGAGAGGGGGTGGGGGGGAAGGAATCCGCTGAAATTCCGTGAGTTTGGATTCAATCTGAACCATATGTAGCTCCAGATTAGGTCATATTCTCATGATAAAAGTACTAATTTCGTCTTCAATTCTGTCTGCTACTCAGTATTTCCATGATCTCTTATTAGCTGATCTCACGCATTATTTATTTGGTCTGTATTACTCAAAAGATAAGGGACTTCAACTAAAGCCCTGGAGTTTCAGCAAGAGGTGTGGTATTCAGCTACCGAGATGTCAGGGGAAAGGTAAGAGAGTAAGGTACAATGAAGCACAGACTCTGGAACAGGACCACCTGGATGTAAAGTCTCCTTACTTCCCAAGCAGTGTGATCTTGGGCAACCTACTTCATTTCCCTGTGCCTCAGTTTTTTTTTACCTATAAAATGAGTTTAGTAACAGTACCTATTACACTGGGTTGTTGTGGGGATTAAGAGTTAAAGAGTAAGGATTTAATATCGTGCCTGATGGGTGATTAGTGCCGTTAAAAATATTAGTGACTATTTCTCATATGTAAAAACTATACAGAAAATTTTGGCTTATTGTTAATCGCACACTAACCTGAGCTTTCCATAAATTGCGATTTGAAACAAATCACTTGTTTTCCCATTGATAAAAAGCAAGGGGCGCTTGCTGATTTCCTGCCAGAAACCCATAAGGAAGGAGAGGCAGAAGCGGGCAGAGTGATAAAGATCTGGGGCTTTGAGGTTAGTGACCTTGCTGTAAAGCTTCCCCCGCCGCCCGTTTTCCAGCCGTGCAACACTGCAATGAGTGATTTAATTCTTCTCCTCATCTTTAAAATGGGGACCTGACAGCACCAGTATCCTAAGATAAGCAGGAGTGTTCAACAAGATACTGCATCCAAATTATTTACTGAGTATTTTAAGTACTTACAAAGTAATAGGCACTATACCATTATTATATTACTGTTTTTAAATGAGTCCCAACCCAGAAGCGCTTTGAAACACCTAGTAAAAATGCATTGTAACAATTCAAAAATCACATCATTATTATTTCATCTTCACAGACTTCGCTTCTTTCAGTCTGGGGTTGAGTTTACCCCAGACCCTGGAGTCTTCACCCAATTAAAATGCTCACTGGAAACATTTTGAGGCTCTTCATTGATTAACACCAGTAATGTACCAACTTTAAATATCAGATATGACCCACAAAATGTGTGTGTATAAACCAAACTCTCTTTAGAATGCAGTATGTCATTCATTTGCCCGGAGATTTATGAACTATACTTAGACAGGATCAAAGCTGATGCTTTGTGTAAATCATGGAAATCAATCTCATTACTTTGTGACTTTAGACTTTGTGAAAATGGTGTCTCTTGATCACTGTTACTTTCCCATGACTCTGCTGACGCTAATACATATCCAGTCTATGAAAAAATAATAAAAACATTTAAAAAATAAAAGCAAAACCTCACAGAGCTGAGTTCCATTATGGGCTGATTATGCTGTGGATGACCAAGAATGAGAGGGAAGGGAAAAAAAGTTTTCGCAATTCCAAAAGGAGTTAATTAGTAATGAAAGTTGCAATGGAAATGCAACGGAAAAGTCAACTGGACTTACCAAGGCCTACTCTAAGCGTGTCTAAACATCACTGAATGTCTCTCCAACTAGTCTCTAGATGGTTGTTAGCACCCAGTTCCCTGGTAAGGCAGATTAGTGGGTCATCGGTAAGACCAGAAGTTCTACAGACAGCTATAAATTATGAAAGGGGAGATTTACTTTGAAAGAGTAAGCCAGAATGGCCTCCAGGAATTTTTGAAACATCCCACTGAAGCAAGCAGTGAGATCCAGTTGTTGTTAGCCGCACACAAAGGGCCTGAAGCAAAGTAATCAGGGGGAAAAATTATAAGGTACTGGGTGTATCGGCTCAGACCCAGTAACATAAGACATTCATTACGCCGAGACACTGTAATTCTCTGAATACCCCTTAAATCTCTCAGCTATTTAATATGAGAGTGAATGTTCAGGTCAATAAAATTATCAGCTATTTCCATATCCAAAAAACAGAAAAGGTTCAACAATGGAAAAACGTAGAGTTGTAACCGTGAACTTTCTTTTTAATAAACAATTTGGCCTCATGTTACTCCACGTACAAGCCTTCCATTACCAGCAAATACTGACCCTCTGAAAGAGCCACTGAATCTCTGAGTTTCCAGCAGAGCAGTGGATTTCTCACAGGTTCAAGTGTCAGCCACCACTTGCGGAAAGGGTATTTGAAGGATGAGTGTTGTGTAACCACAGGCTGAAGCGCAAAAGCCAATTCCAGTTGAGGCTGATAATAGTTTTTGACATTTAGAGACATTCTATCCTTCAAAACTCTTGGAGAGCTGAACTGCTTGCCTGCATTTGCTGTTTCTATGGAGACCAGAGGAGATTTTAAAGTGTTAATCTTAGCTGACCTCTTTCATGTTTTAAAATTCTGACTCTTCCCTAAAAATTCAGTCCAGAGTTCAGTGATCATTTGTTCTCTAACCTCACTTAAATTTTCGTCTTGCAGTACTGCAGTGGTCTCCCCAGTGGGCTACTTACAGTCCAGAAGGTGTCCAAGACAACTCACTGTGAGTATGGAAAGAAAATATTAGAAGCTGTATTTATATTTATTTTCAACCTAAGAATAAGAAGGAAACAAGTTTTAGTAACACTCACAATACAGAATAGACTTTGGTATACTCTGTGATGCCTTATATCAAAAAAGTGCTGAGCTCAGGGACTTCCCTGGTGGTGCAGGGGTTAAGAATCCGCCCGCCAGTTCAGGCAACACGGGTTCGAGCCCTGGTCCGGGAAGATCTCACATGCTGAGGGGCAACTTAGCCCGTGAGCCACAACTACTGAGCCCGTGCACCTAGAGCCCGTGCTCCGCAGCAAGAGAAGCCACCGCAATGAGAAGCCCGTGCACCGCAGTGAAGAGTAGCCCCCGCTCGACGCAACTAGAGAAAGCCCGCGCGCAGCAACAAAGACCCAACTCAGCCAAAAATCAATCAATCAATCAATAATTACAGGGGGGGGGAAAAAAAAAAGTGCTGATCTCAGCTAGGAAATGCAAGGATTCCCAGAGAAAGAGGAGGCTTTCTACAGCGACACAGGGAGGGGGATGGGTACCCTCATCTTCCTGTGCTTTCATCTCACTGCAGTTTATTACTGTTTACTTGCACCCCGTGCACTGGAATTATGGATTCTATTACCTAGTTTAAACTAACTTTCCCTAAATGGACAGATGGGTTAGACAATCCATCATGGTTTGGAAACCAAGTTGCATTAGCTACTTGTATTGCTAATACAAACACAAGAACAGAACGACGACCAATGGCAGTGGTGGAAAAGGACAGCACAGGGTAAGAATGGCGTTCTGAAGCCAGACTCCCTGAGCTCAGACTCCTGACACTACCACGTACTAAGTAAGTGACTTTGGGGAAGTTACCTAATCTCACTGTGTAACAGTCTCTCCCTGTCACATACGACGTAATAAACTCTCGTTTCTTATATATGTGTGCATATATATATGTATGAGAAAAAGGGAGAGAGAGAGAAACACTAAGCATTTGGAATAAGAAGGTAAACCTGCATTTTTTCAGTGTTTGTAAAGTCATACAATGCACAATCCAAACGCTACAAAAATCTCTTTAAACTTGATGAATGTTCAGAGGCCCCATTTGGGCCTTTTCATTTGATAGCAAATAATAAAAGACTCATATTCCATGGGAATACAAGTGTTGTTTCTAACAGGGTAAAAACAGTTAAAATGATACATGGGAAGCATTTGCATCAGAAAATTCTTTTGATATACACAGACAAACTTTGCTAAATATTAGAAGAAATTACTATTAGATTATTGTTAGAGAAATTTACTACAGGTTGAATTGGAAAAAAAAAAAAAAAACCACTACTAACAGATCTTAGTTAGACATGTACTTGATAAATTATACTTCAATAATAAAATACACTTTTTGAACCAATAAAGGCAAGAGATGTAACTGAGAAAGTATATTCTCAACAATAAGTGACTACTCAAATTTTAAAAATAGCTTATGAGAATACTGCATAAGGAAACACTGAGGGAGAGGGTGCTTTGAATGGAATGAAAGATCCCAGAGTAAATTTACAAAGATAGCACGACACCTAAAATAGATTCACAGCAAAGAAACTGGAGTCAAAATGTACAAAGTGCAACCAGATGTCATCAATGTGCTTATTTTTACAGAAAATACTTCTAAAATATTATACCACACAGAGTCTTTCTCATTGTTTTGAGCCTTATTTAAAATAATTGTCAAATTTAAATTTAAGGCACGGGATTTTTCTCTTTTATTGTTTATATTTTTCTTTTATTATTTACATTTTATTATTTTTGATTATCTGCACTTTCCTGAGGTGGCAAATAGATAGCAGCGTTATGCTTTCTGCAGTAGGGCCCCGTACTCAAACATGGGTGTGCTGAATCAAAATTGTTAGAGACCGTTGTTCAGAGGGCAATAGAAATTCTACATTTTAATAGATTTTAAATAGATATCATCTTTTCCAAGGACAAGGGTCTGTAACTTTTCTCCTAAACTTGTTTCAGTATTTAGCATTTTCTGGAGGAGAGACATCTCTCACATCAAGATTAAATCTCTCCTGCTGCATTTTAAAATCACTTTCTACAGTGCAGATTTGTTTTTTAAGTTGTACAATTATCCTTATCAGAAAAACATTTCACATACCTGGGGGGAACCCTCCTCCACTGAGACGATTTTTTTGGACTTCACTAAAAAAGGATCTTACATTGAGTTTTAATTACAAAGACAGAAAGAAAATATAAAAGTCTAGGTATTGATAGTGGTTCATATTTAGGAGAGTTATGGAGTTGGGATCCTTTGAAGAAGCTGCTCAAGCTAAAAGATGGAGAGCCGTGTGGGTTTGGAGACGTGGCTGAGTATTTGCTCCAACATTCTGGTTGTCAACTGTGTGAGTTTACTTATGTCGGCGCAGCATAACAAGCTTGGAGACCATTCAGTGGCTCTGGCTGCTACATTCACACTGACAACTTTTTTTTTTTTTTTTTTAATTTAAGTATACTTGATTTACGATGTTGTGTTCCCTAGAACTTTGAAGGCAAGTGGTTTTTGCTTTCTCTGGAGAAAATGGAAATAGGTGGGGGAAGAGAGAAAAAACAGTGCTGTTTGAATTTCTGGATTTTGAAAAGTGAACCAGAAGGATATAAAACAAATGGTCAACGAACACAAGAAAAGATGCTCAACCTCAGTTATCATTAAGGAAATGCAAATCAAAATCACAGTGAGATATCACCTCAGATCCATTAGAATGGATATCACTTCAAAAAAAAAAAAAAAGAAAAAGAAAAAAAAAGAAAGCAACAAGGGACAGTAAGGATAAGAAATGAGAACGCTTGCGCACTGCCGGTGGGAATGTAAAATGGTGCAGCCACTATGGAAACCAGTATGGTGGCTCCTCAATAAACTGCCGTATGATCCAGCAATTTTACTTCTGGGTACATATCTACAAGAATTGAAAGCAGGGTATTGAAGAGATATTTGTGCACCCATGTTCACAGAAGCATTATTCACAATAGCCAAAAGGTAGAAACAACCCAAATGTCTATTGGTGGATGGATGGTGGATGAATAGATAAACCAAACATGGTATATTCACACAATGGCATTAATAGCCTTAAAAAGGAAGGAAGTTTTGACATGCTACAACGTGGATGAACCTTGCAGCTATTATGCTGAGTGATATAAGACAGTCTCATAAAGACAATTACTATATGATTCCACACATAGGAGATACTTAGATTGGTCAAAGTTGCAAAGACAGAAAGGATGGTGGTTTCCAGGGCAATGAGAAGCTATTGCTTAATGAGGGCAGAATTTCAGCTTTGCAAAAAGATGAAAAACGCTCTGGAGATAGTGGTGGTAACGACTGCACAACAATGTGAGTATATTTATTGCCACTGAAGTGTACATTTAAAGGTGGGTAAAATGATTAAGAGGTACAAACTACTGTGTATAAAATAAATACGCTGTAAGGATATATTTATTGTACAGCACAGCAAATGGGTCAATATTTTATAATAACTATAAATGGAGTATAACCTTTAAAAATTGGGAATCACTGGGTTGAAAACCTGAAACATATAATATTATAAATCAACTATACCTCAGTTTTTTTAAAAAAGGGAAAAAAGACCAAAGAAATGCGTAAAATGGTAAATTTCATGTTATGGGTATCTTACCACAATTAAAAATAAATAAGTAATTTTTTTTTTAAAAAGGGAACCAGGTTCTAAGTGGCGCAGGTTTGCCCTCAGCCAGTTTTCCCAATACCTAGTGTCACACTCCCGAGATCACTATCGGTCATTTTACGTGGTTTCACTGGGTCATTCATTCAAACGCGAGTATTCAATGAACCCTTTATTAAGGACCAGAAGCAGAGCTAGATGCAAAAATGGAATACAATTTTGATTAAGACACAACCTCCAATCACAAGAGAAAATGAAAAGGAAATGAAGAAAGTTATTAATAGGGACAGAGTTACACTCACTGCTGGCCACCTGACATACACAACTTCATCTGGTACCCAGAGCCACCTTGCAGAGAGGTGGATGTTACCACACCCTTTGGGTTATGAAACTGAAGGTCAGGAAGTCAAGTCATTAATCCAGGTCACAGAACCGGTAAAAACCTGAGCCAGGATTCAAAAGTTGGTCCAACTCCTCAGTCTTTGCTCCTCTGCTGTTCCACACCATTCTTAGGTTCCATCCTCGATCCCACCCCTCCCGAGTAAGTCACTCTGTACACATGCCTTAAATTCACTAAATCTCTTTGCACAATGCCTCCTTCTTATATGGGATTTACTTTGAAAAATAAGCTGCAAAGATTTCACTTAGGCTTAAGGGCCGCTGGACTTCTTCCATCTCATTTTTACAATCCAGGCTAAAGGAGCAGACTCCTGATTTAAGAGGCATAAATGTTACCCCATATTGGCTGTCACCCAAATTCTTCTTTAGGTAGACCCAGGATCATGCGTGCATTCATTCATTCATTCACAAGGATGATTATTTTTCCTAATTCCTCCAAACATCAGAGTCTTAAGTCTAGTGTTTATTCAGATCTACTAGGTTATATAGGCCCTGCTCTAACGAGTAAAACACTTGGCTTCCTTAGTTACACAGTATCTTGTTTACTGGATAATTAAAAGGTTATTATGACTTTTACAAGTTATATAGTAATTATCCAGATTCTTACATAATCATTCAAAATGCACACTTTGCTGGCATGTTTTTGAAAAGATCTCTCCATATACATACTTAATTATCACACTCAAAATTATCTTAACAAAGCTAATTGGAATGCACCAATGAATTCTGCATTCTTAATTCCTAAGATGGCCTGTCTCTTTTTCAGTCCTCCAGGCTCTGTGTCATCCTTCAATTCAGAACCTTGACTGCCTAAGTCATGCCTTCTCCTTGAATCAAGGGCACCAGCTAAATTATTTCTTAAATTCCTGATTTATAGGAAACCCCAACTCAGGCCCTCAGCCCCAAGCAAGAATCCTTCAGAAAGCCAGAGTGTCACGTTCCAACAACTACTGCTGAGTTTACTTCACAGATCTACTTGGGGGACTGGAAAAAAAAGAAGAAAGGAAAGGAAATGTAGGATGTTATTAACCTCAACAACCAGCCCTACAAGCAAGAAAAATTTAATACATGGACTTGGGAAGGAACAGCAGAAAAATATTCTAGTTGAAGAGCTAAGGAGAAAGAAGAAAGTAAATTTTCTTTATTCTTAGGTCCCCTGGCTTTGTGGGAAAATGTGGCCCCCCCAGGGAATTATAGCAAACACTTGAGATAAGCTCATTATTAAGTATATTATTATTACTAGGTGTTGTGAAGGTCTTTCAGAGATGGCACCGGGAGGGGTCCACTGTGAATGCAACAGCTGCTAGGGAATAGGATTCTGGAGCCAATCTCACATTTTTTTAGGAACTGCTGCAGAAATGGCGAGCCAGAGACATAGACAGTCAGCTTTAAGGCCTTTCTGGACTAATGAACTGGCTCTTGAATTTGTTTCCCTGGGCGTGGCAAAGGAAGCAAGTGAGACCCAGAATTAGATGAGGTCACTGTTGGTGGGCCTCTGAGCATGCAGCTGGCTAACAGAAGGCAGCCCGTGCAGTGTCTGAGCTATGGATTCCTCAGCACAGCTACACTAGCTGTGCGAACTCCGGCAAAATACTTGGCATTTTTGACCCTCGGTTTTCTCATCTTTAAAATGGGGATAATCATATAGAGTTTCTAGCTCATATGACTGATGAGAAAATTAAACGAGGAAAGAATATATGTAAAGCCCACAGACCCTACAGCACAGGGAACTCTGCTCAATATTCTGTAACACTCTAATTGGGGAAAGAACTTGAAAAAGAATAGATACATGTGTGTGTATAACTGAATCACTGTGCTGTACACCTGAAACTAACACAACATTGCTAACCAACTCTACGCCACTATAAAATTAAAAGTTTAAAAAAATAAAATAAAATAAAGCCCACAGAAAGTACCTAGCAAATGGGCATAATACTACTTGACTTATCCATATAACGGAGTTGGTATAAGGCTCAAGTGAGTTTTGGCACTCATAAATGAGGAAATAACAAACAATTTTCTATCCCATAGTGTGAGATAGCAGAAACTGTATGTACTGGTCTCTGACCTGTGTCCCTGACACACAGCTCCTGAAAGCGTTGTAGCAGCAGTGTTTCTGGTTCTAATGGGGGTGACGGTCGGTGGATGGTGGGACAGCTCCAGAAGGAGAACCAGTCACCGGAAAGACCAAGCCGCGGTCGGAAGACTGGAAGGGTCCACCCCGCCCCCCTTCTCCCGAGACAGGAGAAGGGCTGAAGATGGAGCTAACGATCGCTCATGCCTATGTGGTGAAGCCCTCACAAAAATCTCAGAAGCACGAGATTCCAAGAGCTTCTAGGTTGGCGAGACTACATCCACACCAGGAGGGTGACGCATCCCAGCTCCTCGGGGTACCGAGGCTCCTGCACTCAAGACCCTCCCAAACCTGGCCCTACGCATCTCTTCATCCGGCTGTCCATCGGTATCCTTTATCATATCCTTTAATCAACGGGCAGACGTAAGCGTTTCCCTGAGCTCTGCGACCCGCTCTAGCAAATTAATCAAACCCAAGGAGGGAGTCGTGGAAACCTTCCATCTCTGGCCAGTTGGTCAGAAGCACAGGTGACAACATGGGCGTGTGACTGGCGTCTGAAGCACGGGGGTGGGGATGCCTTCCTGTAGGACTGAGCCCTTCGCCTGTGGGATCTGATGCTGTCTCCAGGTAGACAGTGTCAGAACTGAGTTAAATTGCAGGACACCCAGCTGGTGCTGCAGAGAATTGCTTGATGTGGGTAAAAACCTCCGCACATTTGGAGACCAGAAGTGCCAGAAGTAAAATGTGTTGTGCGAGTAGTAAAAGAAACACACTGAACTGAAGTTTTTCCCTAC
>NW_006774279.1:291024-313472 GCF_000442215.2 Lipotes vexillifer | reverse complement strand
TTCCCTACAACAGGAGGGAAGGACTGACTTTATTTATTTATTTTTTTTTGCAGAGGATTTTCACAGCTGTGAAAATAAACATGTTAACATATGTAAAGCGTTTAGAACAGTGCCAAGAGCATGGGAGGTACTCAGTAAATGGGGTAATACAGGATTAGTACAAGAGAACACAAGGTAACACATATCTTTACATTACGTTGAAAATTAAGAGCAACATACAAAGAGCATCTAACTGGAATGTTCATTTTGAGGCTCTTGCCAGAAGCCGTATATCCCCATTACTTTTGGAAGTCTTTCCTGACAACTCAATCTCTTTTAAATAGTAGTGCTATCAGCGAGGATTTACAGATATGGATGCTTTTACTGCACACAGAGGAGCTGCCCAGGAGGACAATACAGCGAGGTCTATCACTTATCCACATTCACAGTCATGATGCATAACAAGTACGCAAGCTTAGAGGCATCTGACAATAAGCCTTTGCATCTGTGATGAACTGGAGGTTGGCTGATCTCACCTGGGCTCAGGTAGGTGGCTCCACGGATCTTGAACAGTCACTCATGCTTCTGGGGGCTACCTAGGGAGCAGATGGTCTGAGCTGGGCTTATCTGGGGCAGTTTGGCTGGGGTGGCACTGCCACACTTGTTTCTTTTTTAAATTTATTTTCTTGAAGTGCACTTGATTTAAAATGTTGTGTTCATTACTGCTGTACAGCAAAGCGACTCAGTTATACATACGCATACGTTCTTTTTCATATTCCTTTCCATTATGATTTATTATAGGATACTGAAAACAGTTCTCTGTGCTTATACAGTAGGACCGTGTTGTTGATCCCTTCTATATATAGTTAATAGTTTGCGTCTGCTCACCCCAAACTCCCAATCCATCCCTCCCCCACACCCTCCCCCACCCTTGGCAACCACAAGTCTCTTCTCTACGTCTGTGAATCTTGTTTCCGTTTCAAAGGTAAGTTCATTTGTGTCATATTTTAGACTCCACATATAAGTGACATCATATGGTATTTGTCTTTCTCTGTCTGACTGACTTCACTTAGTATGATCATCTCTAGGTCCATCCATGTTGCTGCAAATGGCATTATTTCATTCTTTTTATGGCTGAGTAATATTCCATCGTATACATGTACCACGTCTTCTTCATCCATTCCTCTGTCGATGGACATTCAGGTTGCTTCCATGTCTTAGCTGTTGTAAATGGCACCGCTCCATTTGTGTCTCATGTTTCTCCTGGGCAAGCCTAGGCGTGTTCTTCTCGTGAGGATGGATGACACATAAGGGAGCAAGCCCGGTTGTTTCAGAGCTTTTTAAACCTTTGGTTACTTCATGTCCACTAATCCTTCACTGATCAAAGCAGTCACGTGGACAAACTCAAAGTCAAGTTTATAGGGAGACACACTCTACCTCCTTAAGTAGGAGAAACTTCAAAGTAACATGGCAAAGTACAGGGATTCAAAGAAAAGAGAACTGAGGTCATAAATGCAATTTATCATAGTAGGAGAACATGGTGACTGGCCAGATCTTTGGAAACCCTCACCCCTGCTGTAACCATTTATATGTTTTATTGGTTTGCACATATTGATAAGATTTAAATTGACTAAAGGGTACCGCAGCTAAAAAAAGATTTGGATTTAGTTCAGAGCAATTTATATAATTAAGTTAACATGTACTATTTGGACAGTGTGGAACTGATACTGAGAAGGATAAGCTTTGATAATAGGGCCTTGGCCACGTCAGTGGGATGCCTGGCGGGGAAAGTGTGAAAGCCCAAGGCCCTGGTCATCAGGTAGACGAGGGCATTGAAGGAGGATGAAGAAATGCCAAAAATTAGAAGTGAACGGACAATAAAGAAAAAGTTCACCTACAGCTATTGGGTTGGCCACAAAGTTCGTTCAGATTTTTCTGTTAAAAAACCTCAACGAGCTTTTTGGCCAACCCAATAAATGTGGCCCAAAGACAGCCCTACAGGTGATCTTCTGTCAAACCTATCTGACCATCTAATGTCATTAAAATGGAAGCACCAGCGACAATTCTCAGAGAAAAAAAACTTCCTTCTGAGAGAAATATATAGCTAACGCTGCAACAGCTGAATTGTATTAGGAAGTGTCTAAAATTGATGCTTACCTTTAAAGTCGGCTTGCTCATACTTACTTATTTTTTGTTTTGGGCACCTGAACACATAAAGGCCAAGGAAGTCAAAATAAATGATAAAATGAGGGACGGGCAAAGGACCTTTGTTCATTCAGATTCATGAAAATCTCTCGAGCTGGTTTCTAAATATTTGATTCAGAAAAACCTAAACCCTGTTTGTCAACTGCATTCTTTTTCTCATAAAAAAAAAAAAAAAAAAAAAAAAAAAAGGCCTCCCATGTGTACAATGGTGGAAATTCAATCCGCATGTTTTCTGACTCATCTACATTTAGCTCATCAAAATATTTTGTAAGAGTTGAACTTTTTGGTGGCCAAAGATGCTTTGTGGTCCTTTTCCTTTGAAACAGAAAAATTGTCGTTTATCATCAGCTTGCACAAATGAAGGTTGAAGAACACTCCTAAATTTATTATCTTCTACGGTTGGAGTGAATTATAAGCTTGGAAAGTCTGTCTTCCTAAACTGGCTTCCTCTCTCTTGTAATTTATCATAATACTCCAGTCCTACCTGTACGGTGCTGATCTCATTTTCACCATTCACATTAGTATCACTGCTCTCACTGATAGGAACAAACCAAACAGAAAAGGATCAAAGTCTCAGAAATAGTCCAGGAAAGTACAGAGTAGGCTTTAGGCAAAAAGTTCCAAGAAATGTTGAAGGAATATGAATGTTTTGGAGTGTAGTGTGATTCTGTAGCCAGATTTCAAAGGTAAAGAGTACAGTCTTCTATTCATCCAAAGTCGAGAGAAATAGCTGGGCTTCTCATTACACTTCAGGGCCCAGACAGAATGCCAAAACCGAATCCACATTTATCAGGAGAATGAAAGAAGCTTTTCCCTTTGTTTTATGAAACTGATCTGCGAGGTGAAGAGCTTCTACTCACCAAACGTCAAGGACAGGTTTTAGCGAAATACAAAGTCAGAAAAGAAATCACGCTATAGATAGAAATATTAAAGAAAATAATGGAACGATGGCACAACCAGGCAGCAAACTCAGGTCACGAAATGCTGAATATCTGACCTTCCTGTATGTGGCTACTGAAAATTAAATCAAAATACTTATTATGGGCTTCCCTGGTGGCGCAGTGGTTGAGAGTCCGCCTGCCGATGCAGGGGACACAGGTTCATGTCCCGGTCCGGGAGGATCCCGCATGCCGCGGAGCGGCTGGGCCCGTGAGCCATGGCCGCTGAGCCTGCGCGTCCGGAGCCTGTGCTCCGCAACGGGAGAGGCCACGGCAGTGAGAGGCCCGCGTACAGCAAAAAAAAAAAAAAAAAAAAAAAAAAAAAAAAACACAAAAAACAAAAAACTAAACCCAAAGTTTCATGCAGAGAAAAAGATGGGGACAGAAGTTTCTTTTAAGAGCTACAGTAGAGCTGATCTAATCTCATCTCAGGTATCGCTTTCCAATTTGGTGAGGAGGGCTGAGTTGGGCAGGTCTATGATCCTTTTGTTTTTTTTTCTTTTTTCTTTAATTTTTACTGGAGTACAGTTGATTTACAATGCTTTGTTAGTTTCAGGTGTACAGCAAAGTGAATCACTCCTACATAGACATAGATCCACTCTTTTTTAGATTCTTTTCCCACACAGCCCATTCTATGATCCGTTTTGAAACATCATCCACATGGAAACCAGGACTCCAGGGGCATGAACCCACCAGAACACAAGCACTGTCTCGTTCAATAGGATATGTACCGTGTTATTGAGAGACAGTGCCTCGCTCCTAGTAAACACTCAATAACTATTTGTCACACAAATGAATTAATCCTAAGAGAAATCCCAAAGAGACCAAAAGCTCAGTCCCCACATGAGCTTCGAGATTAAACACCTTCCTTCACTGTAATCTCCGCCTCGAGCATTTATTTGGCCACGCCTGTGCTGGAGCCGAGCAGCCTCACCGCCGTCTTTGTCGTCCTTGGGTGCGGAGCAAGAGTGAGGCCATTGCCGCCCCGTATGCCAGGCCGGTCACCACGCTGCAGGGTTACTTCTGGATCTCGTCACCATCTGTGCTTCTTTCACCTGCAAGATCCTCGCTCATAAGCTCCCTGTGCTCCAGCCCGCTTTGCCAGCTGCTTCTATTATGACAGCTTTTCAACTTCTGGGGGACCTTGAGTACTCTGGACCTTCTACTTTTTTCCATGTCCATCCATCCATCCATTTCTTCAGTTCTTTCTACCTCCAACTTGAACTTCTACTCACTGTTTCCATCTTGCCTTTTACTCCCAAGCAAACAAGCAAGGCTAGGAACAAAAGCCACACAACGGGGTAAATGTATTCCATTATAAATATACGATCATTCACTTTTATTTGTTTATAGTTTATTTATTTATTTAAAAAAAAAATTCTTTTTTGCGGTACGCGGGCCTCTCACTGTCGTGGCCTCTCCCGTTGCGGAGCACAGGCTCCGGACGCGCAGGCTCAGCGGCCATGGCTCACGGGCCCAGCCGCTCCGCGGCACGTGGGATCCTCCCGGACCGGGGCACGAACCCGCGTCCCCTGCATCGGCAGGCGGACTCTCAACCACTGCGCCACCAGGGAAGCCCTATTTTTTTATTTTTTAAATTAATTTTTATTGGAGTAGAGTTGGTTTACAATGTTTAGTTTCTGCTACACAGCACAGTGAATCAGTATATGTGTGTATACATGTATCTCCACTCTTTTTTAGATTATTTTCCCATGTAAGCCATTACAGATTATTGAGTAGAGTTCCCTGTGCTATAAGCAGGTTCTTATTAGCTATCTATTTTATATAGAGTAGTGTGTATGTGTCAATCCCAATCTCCCAGTTTATCCCTCCCCCTCTTTCCCCCTTGGTAACCATAGTTTGTCTTGTACATCTGTGAATTTATTTCTGTGTTTTGTAACTAGGTTCATTTGTACCACTTGTTTAGATTCCACATATAAGCAATGTACGATCATTCAGTTTTAAAGAGCCCACAGCACTGTCCAGCGTTCTACTACAGCCTCGGTACTCAAAGTGTTGTCCAGACACCAATAGCGTCAGCTTCACCTAGGAGCTCAGAGAAATGAAGAATCTTGGGTCCCACCTCAGACCTACTGAATTATAACTAAAATTGTAAGTAAGGTGCTCAGCTGATTCACATGCACGTGAAAGTTTGAAGGCACTACACTATATCATCTGTGTTTCTTCACTCCTATGTAGTCAAAATCTTTATCTCGAGTGGATTCTTTCCATAGACAGCCAATCATGCTCAATCTCTCTCAGTAAACCAGCAAAACACCAAAATGCCTGCAACTACACATTTCCCTTCAACTATGGCCCTCACTCTTCTCTCGTTTATGGACAAATGACTCAACGTTTATTCCCCTAACACTCCTCTGAAGCAAACTTCTTTCTGGCTCCAATTCCTATTACTTCATGGAAACAACTCTGATAAGTTTACTGGTGACCTCCATGGCACAAAATCCAGTGGATGCTTTTTTAGTCCTTGTCTTACTTGTATCTGACCAGCACTTTGACACTGTTAACCTTGCTTTCCTTTGATAACTCTCTTCCCCTGACTCCTATGACAAATCACTCTGTTGATTTTCTTTCTACCAACCTAGTCATATTATACCCTTTCTCTGTTTCTTTTGCAGGCTCGCTGGTGTTGCCACTGGTGATGGAGTTCCTCAAGGCTCAGCCCAGATGCTCCTGTCTACGTATTCGATCAAGCCTAGAGCTGCACTCACAGCTTATATGCCAGCGACTATCAGATGAACATCTCTAATTCCCCTGAGTCCCATGCCTGTATACACACTCTCCTACTGGACACCTCCACCTGGTGTCTCAGATGTACCTTAAAGTCGACATGCCCAAAGCCAAGCTCATATCTGGTTCTCTTTCCATGGGCCCTATTTCAATAAATCATGCCACTTATCTGTTTATCTAGTTAATCCTGAAACCTTTGACACCACCCTCTTGTTTACCTCCCAGAATAATTCCACTGTAAGTCAAATATCTTTCAAATCCACTTACTTCTACCTATATTGATATGGTTACCATCACCATACCTCACGCTACCATCAACAGCATTTGGACTATTGCAAAGTCCGACCCACACTTAGATTTTCAATTCTTTGACTCTTCCATACCAACGTATTTCAGGTGCATTTGTTCACCTAGAAAACTTCCCACCACACCCACCTCCCCCGAATCTCTTCACCCAGGTAATGCCTATCTTCCTAGAGCTCAGCTTTCTCGTAAAAGAATTTCCTGGAGCCCAAGGCTAGGTCGTATGCCCCTAATTGTAGTGTATTCAAGAGCACGTGTACTGCTCCCTTCTGTTGGATTTATCATAGTTCTACTTCCATATGCACTTGTGCGATTCTTGCCTTAATGTTTATCCCCAACTACCCACTCCAAACACTAAATTATAATTTCCATGACAGCAGGGACCTCTTTCTGTTTTCGCTCAACAAGGCATTCTCACGCCTAGAAGAATGCCTCGCACAAAACAGTCACTCAAGAAACAAGTGTTGAATGAATGAGTCAATCAATCCATGAACAAATGTGATCTGTATTGAAGGGCTGTCTATGGGGCCCCAGAGGCCAACCTTCTATCTGCTGCACTCCTGCACATGTCTCTACTACTCGACCTGAGACACAGCCCTCTACTGTTGGGTTCTCATAATAAATCTGCTATATTTACCGTCTTCCTAATTAGGCATTAAACTCCTTAAGGGTAGGGCTGTGAGCGTTATGAATCCTCGTTATTTACTTCCTTAAATAGATAATCCTTCACTGTCGTTAATGATGCCCTGTTCATCAGCGGCATCGATGGAACATTCGAAGAAGAGAGAGAGACTAAAAATATGAGAAAAGTGATTCACTTAACCTATCTAGAAAATTGTTTGAAAAATGAGAGTCATTTGGCCTGTGTTTTTGAAGGATTCCTACCAGGCTAGCTTACAGATTTCAGACCCACAGACGTTGCAACTGAAGTAGATCCTAGCAATCATGCACCCACCCCTTCACTTCCAGACTAGACACGGGAAGCCCAGAGACACGATGTGATTTGGGGCATAGAGCACATTCTATAAGGTAAACTGTATGTAACGAAACACGGTATGAGTTTACACGTTACCAAAAGCTTATCTCCAAAAACAAAGACGAAATTTCTTCCCTGTGAGAAATAACTCTCTCAAAAGTTGAGGAAACTAAAACCAGCCAAGCAACCACAGTCGACACATAGACTGAACTGGACCTTCTAAAACCAGGCTGGTTTCCCTGAAAACTCTGGGTTTTCTACAGAAACAGGTCTAATTTGGTTGTTAAGTGGTAGACATACCCAAATACACATGCCGATTGCTGCAAAGTGTTGTTTTCCCAGACCCCTAATAATTAATAAAATTTACCATTGACATAATTCTGCATCATTGTGAACCAGTGTATGCCCTGTCCTGAGCCACCTGAGAAGAAAGACTGAATCGTCTGAAAGGCAGTAGAGATGTCACTAAAAATGCTTTGATGAGGTATTTTTATTTGGTCTCCTTTTCTGAAGGAAAGGATCCAGTATTCCGTGTGATTTCCGTCCATTTTGAAGGTCACGTTGAAGGAGGAGGGCGTCTTACTCCTCCACTCTGACAGCCTCGCTGCTCAGAAGGTGGCCTCCGAAACCAGCAACACCCGCCTTGCCTGGGCCTTTGTCAGGAGGTCGAGGCTAGAAACCTGCTTCTGAGAAACTCTTCAAGGCGACTCCTACACGCAGACAAGTTTCAGACAAAACACTGTGGGATAAACGTTTCTAGAACGTCAACTAGTTCATACACGTGGAAGTTTTGCTGCTTTATATGCATTTTCTTCTAGGCAGTCGGGGAAAAACAGTGATACTGGAATCATAAACTTTAGCAGAAAAAAGGGGAAAAGTCCCTCTGCTAGTGTGCAGAGGAAGCTAAAACACCTTCAGCTCGATGTTTAGAAAATTACAAAAAGGCGCCCTGCACCCGGGACCTCCTTCCAAAGAAGTGCAGGCGATGGCCTCGCAGTGCTTTCAGCTCCTGGCAGATGCCCTTCCTCCTGTTCTCACCTTTAAGAAGCCCTCTGATCAGAGCTCCTCTCTATTGGCATCACCTCGGTGTCCGTTACTCAGCGTCTTCACTCTACTTATTTTGTTCTGCGTGTTTAATGTCCTCTGACGCAGCTCCAAGCAGATTGAGCCGCTTGCCTGCCGGCACCCAAGTAACTTCTCAAGTACCAAGAGTTATTTTTACCAGTGCTTTGCTTATAAAATTGCATAGATT
Organism: Lipotes vexillifer; assembly: GCF_000442215.2. Lineage (NCBI taxonomy): Eukaryota > Metazoa > Chordata > Mammalia > Artiodactyla > Lipotidae > Lipotes > Lipotes vexillifer. The sequence goes on along the minus strand of NW_006774279.1, from coordinate 305,071 downwards.
GTGTGTGCCCTGTCCAGCCCAATTTTCCTCCAAAGCCTTATTACTTTTAGGGCACAATTTTGCCAAAGAAGTTTTTTTTTTCTTCCATTTTGCAGGAATACATTTACCCCATTATAGCAGGAATTCCTCTACTTTTGTGATGTGTGTAGAATTTTGTCTATAACAATACACTACTTTGATTAAAAAAAAAAAATCAGAAGATCTTATTTTCCTATGAGTCTATTTTTCTAGAAAGTTCACAGCTGCCATAAATGACTAATCATTACTTCAACTAAGTTTAACAGTCCAACTGTATACGTTGGTGTATACACCGCTTACCTGAAAATGGCTTGGAGATCTGTTACAAAAGCTGTAACTTTCAAATTAAAGGTTTAAAAATCACCTTGATATTTTAAATTTACAGATGCCTAGAAACACCTACCTATTTTTTTTTTCATCTAGATGTCTACAAACATGCAAACATCATTGAAAAAACATTTAGTACAAAAACTGATGCAATGAGGTTAATGACGCCTGTTACCATGAGCAGTGAAGAATTTACGAACCGAGCACTTCAGGTTAAAAAATAATGTAAATCAAAACGAAAATGAAAAAATATATTCAATATTATATTTGAATCATTCAGAAAAAAACCACTAGTCACTTGGGTCTTACCCATCAGAAAATAAAAGCTAAAGTTTCTTCCAAAAACGACTTGTTTCTGGCAGGAACCTACCATCTATCTTCTCAATGTAAACAAACAAACTACATTTTCTTTCCTGGATCTGTTTATAAAATCATCAAATAGATATTTTTCAGTTATCTTTATAGATTTTTTAAAAGGCTGGTCAAATGCATAATGTATTCATCATAATACTTTACTTAAAAAGTGAAAAAACCAAAAACCTTAATAAATGTAACTGAATGCAGGAGAAAGAATTTCACAGATTCATGGAATTAAGAAATCTTAGTCCTGGAGACTCTCTAGTTCAAATTCTCTGAGGATTCTCTTTAAAATCGCTTCTGATACACGGTCACCCAGCCTCCTCTCCAATACGTACATACACGGTGGCTATTTTGTGTGCATGAGGAAATCTATTTAGGAGCAGCTTTATTTCTTAACAAGTTCTTCCTTTCATTCAGCCAAAATATGACTCCACATAACTTCCAATTGTTAGTCCTCACTCTAGTGGCCTATAATGTTAGGGACTAAATCGAATTCTTCTCCCATAGATAGTTTTAAGATTTTTGAGGCAAATTAACATTAGATCCCTCGGCCTTCAAAACATTCAACTATAACCATCGTCAGCAGCTTCATTGGTTTTCATTAAAAATCGTGTCCAGCCATCACGCCTTGCTAGCCTTTATAGCTTTCTCCGAATGTACCCCAATCTAGAAATCAATGTACTTCTAAAAAGGCGGTCCCTAGAAATGAACACAAAACTAAAGGTGCAATCTTTCTGATAGCGAGTACAAAGATTTGTCACCTCTCTTCTTATAGACGGTAACCTCCCACCTACGATGCTTAGTTCTGTATTAGCTATTTTTTGATTGACCGTATTTTCATACTGTTCACATGCTGCTGTGGGTATCTAAAACCTCCCACACTATTACTAAATTACTATAAATTTTTATTAAGCTAACTAACTTTAGCTAGTTAGCTTAAGAAAGTTAGTTAGCTGACTAACTTTCTGTGTAAGCTAACAGTTTGTAATGCTATTCAAGATTTTGACTGCTGCCACAGCCCTCCCCCAAAGAGTTAGAAGTAATTCCCTAGGCAACCTTATTTTGGCATGATTCTCTTGATATCATGAGGGTCTTTACCCAAGAACTGTGTAAATAAAGTACTTTAAGTTAAAGCATTTGCTCAGTCCATGAGTATAGTGTTCCTTGAAAGAAAGGTGAGAGGGAAGGAAGGGAGGGAGAGAAAATGGGAGGGGGGGAAGGAAAAGAGGAAAGAAAATGTAACAAGTTTGAAAAAAAATCGTAGTGAACACATGATAACCCCTGAAAGTCCCTGCTTTCTTTTTCTAAGTGCTCATTAATCAGATTTTTTTTAAAAGAAAACAAACAAAAAGTTTGAATTTTTTACATAGCATTAAGTCTTCAGATCCATACCCTTTGTCAAGGATAGCCCTTCCGACAAAAGAAAGACAAAAATCACGGACAGGCACGTAAGTGTCCTAGATCAGCACTCAAAAGAGAAAGCCACGCCCTCGTGCCAACATTTCCTTGACCACCGTTTCTGGCCATGGAGTTGAACCAAAGAAATGACTAAATTCACATCAGTCAGAAATAGATCAGAATGAAGAAGACATTTGCACATTACATGCAGCCCATTAAGTCGTACTCTGAATAGCACTTTTGGAAAGAGAACCAGTCACAGTATCCATCCTTTCATTAGACGCCTTCCATTTGTCATTCTTTGTCTTGGGACAACCTGAACTAATCTTCAACCCAGGCAATGACGTTAGACAATGTTCGGAACTTTCTTTCTCATGTCAAATTTCAAAGATTTAATATAATACATGTTATAATTTAAGAATATTAAAGGGACACAGGACAGAACATTTAGGTCTGACACCACACGGATATGTCTTATATTTGATTCTTAAGCAGCCTAGTTTTGCTACCAATAGGAGGAAAGTACTTCATTACTTAGATGAGCAAATTTAACCCTGAGCCTTCTCAAGGCAAAATCAAATTGAGCGTTATGTAGTCATGAGCAACTGGCTGATGGTCAGAAGGCTTTCAAAACTTTACTATTCTATAGAGAGTGCATTATGTGAATTCAGAATAGCAGGGCACAGTTTATAAATGAAGTATGATGCTTAAGAACTTACACTATACAGAGAAAGACAAATAGCATATCTGTCTATTTACAAAACAGAAACAGAGTCACAGGTGTAGAAAACAAACTTATGGTTACCGGGGGAAAGTAGGGGGAGGGATAAATTGGGAGATTGGAATTGACATATACACACTACTATATATAAAATAAGTAACTAATAAGGACCTACTGTATAGCATAGGGAGCTCTACTCAATACCCTGTAATGACCTATTATGGGAAAAGAATCTAAGAAAAAGTGGTTACATGTACAGTATACGTATAACTGATTCACAGTGATGTACAGCAGAAACTAACACAACATTGTAAATCAACTACACTCCGATAAAAATAGTTTAAAAAAAAAGAACTTACGCTATAGAATCAGACCATCTCAATTTAAGTCACAGCTCCACTACTTACTCTGTGACATTGGACACGTTATTTAAAATCTCAGTGCCTCTGTATCCTCATCTACAAAATGGGATAATATTGCTACCCACTTCATGATATTGCTTCAGGGATTAAAATGAATTACTGCACAGCAAGTACTTAAACAGTGCTTTGTATATCGCAAGTGTTCAATAAGTGAAAGCCATATTTATGTTCATTTTTAACCCTCCACCTTATGCTTAGGAAAAAAAGACCAGAAGAGAAAAGACACCTAAACCTGTTTATAATGTTCTGCAGTGTCTGCAATGATTGTCTACAATGGTTTATACACTGAGCCACAATTGTTTATTTAACAGCTTTTCACAACTGTTTATACAACGAGCCCATGTTACTTTAATAATTGGGGTGAAGTGGATGGGTGGGTACTTAGGAGAACTATTCCAATTATCCTTCTTTACTCCAGAGTTTTTGTTTTCCTGGTTATACATATCCTGAGAAGATATTTAATAATCAGCTTTGCCAGTGGTAATCAGGCTCAAAGAAAAATAATCCAGCTTATGCAACTCAAACTCACATGAGACTGATCTGTGTCAAAGAACCAACAGGATAATTTATGAGGCTCTGACTGCCAAGCAGACTGATATTCATGTTGGCTGTTCAACACATTCTCTTTGTAGGAGAGAAGTTTGCTCAGGAAATCAAATGAAGATCAAGCTGCCTGGTGAGTAAGAGCTGGGAGAGTCTGCAGAAATAGCCCTATTCACGCAACCAGCGTTTATACCGTTAAAAATTAGTCTCTTTCCTGAAGAGCTGTGGAGTGTATACTCCCGCAGTCCTTTCCAAGTTCTCTTTTCTGTTCTGGAATAATATTACATTAATGTGTCCTGTTTGTTTCAGAGAAAAGGCCTCTGACAAGCATTCATCTTCAATTGCACTTGAACTCCAATCAAGCAGGCTGTGACCCTTAACTCCTAACACTCATATAACCCTTTATTCTCCGTGACTCCAAAAGAGCAAAGATGGTGTCTCAGAAGAGACTAATTAATGCCTCTCACTATTTGCTATCCTATGCCATAACGTATATCAATAAATTTATTTCACCCAATCACAAACAAATAATTGGAGAAATCCCTAAGGAAGGTATACAAATGCACTGTATGTAAAGGATGACAGAGGAAAGAAAATTCAACCGTGGTCCTCAGCAGGTCCGAGTCGCTTCATTATTTTCAGAAGCTCTACTCATCTTAAACTCTGCAGACGCTTCAAATTTATCCAGAAGTTGTTGAGCTCACCCACACAAACATCCTACATTTACTCCATTACGATCGTGCATTTGGCAACCCATCCTTTTAAGAGACAAGAATCTGGAAGTTTCTTCACTTGATAGGAGAGGGAACAAATGATGCGTGTGGGGGGAAAAAAAAAGGTTCACAGACAAATTAACTAATCAAAATCGGGTGGGAGGAAAGAGAGGTCAACGCTGGCCCAATGAGGTTTCAGCATTAGACCACGTATGGAAATATTACAAATATGGTCCATACTGAATCCTAAGAAAAAAAGAAAAGATAATCTCGGTCATTATTTTGAATGTTCCTTGTTTAAAAAAAAAATACAGACGGGGATAGGCACAGAAAATTCTGGAGAAACAATAAAATATTTTGTATGTTTGTAAATATTTCCCTAAATATTATCAGTCACTAGGATGTGTCATCTCATTTTTGATTCAGTCAAATACACCAGCCACATTTCAACCAGAGATGTTTGCTTAACGTATAAATAAATCTTAATACACTATACACTCTTGCATATGAGAAAATCTCCCAAGGACAGACAGAGCTGTTAAATAATAAATCATAGTATGTGTTAAAAAATTTTTTTAATTGAGCTGCTGTTTCCCACCCCCCATTCTCAATGATTTCTCTGTGTCATTGTTTTGCATATGTTTGAGGAACACATTGTGTAATGGCTGAAAAATGTGGATGAAGGTTTTGAAGTCCTTTATTTCTAAAAATAGTGCCACCACTTGAGAAATAAACATGATGTCTAGGAATGGGCTGATTTTTACAAATATGCAGAGTTTTCAAGTGATTCAAAAATCTCCACTTACATAACACCAACCACTTTTAAAATAGTTTAGGAAATCCAACACATCTCGCTCTGGGCAATTCATAACAAGGGCCAAAAGCCAGATCCCCTCAAACCAGATATGATAAATGCAAGGACTTTGTTTTCCACAGATCATAATACAACACAGCTGATGGACTCAAAGAGAAACTAGAGGTTCTAATGCTTTAATGTGCAAAATGCACCAGCTGCTTATTCTGCGCCTGATGGAAGGGCAGCTTCCCCCCAGGGATCTTTATGTGATTCCCCAAACTGAATGAATACCTGCTCCATCAGGCGCCCACAGCAATTCACGTACCCAATGGTAAAAATATTTTTTGCATGTCTACTTGGGTAGGATGAATACTTTTTGATGGCTGAAACTCTGCCCAGTTCATCTCTAATAAGGTCTAGGAAAGGTTATTCACCAGGTAAAGATGTTCTGTAGATCACCTAGACCCTCTCTCCATCTCTCCAGGATCACCCCCTTCCACCCCACCATGTCCCATTTTATTCCTTGCTCACTTTGTATCTCTGTACATCCGTTACTCTTCTCTGGATGATAACCCCTCCCGCTCTACCCTATGACCCGCCAAACACATACGCTATTCTACCACTTTTTATGTTTATCATAATTTGCTCATATATCTGTCTCCCTGTTCCCAATGTATGAACTCATTGATGATAGAAACTACATCAAATCTTATTCATCTTTACCCAGGGCCAGGTACATACTGCACATTCAGGAAGAAAAGAGGTTATTGTAGTGGTTAAGAAAACAGGCTCTGATTTGCAGCAACATGGATGGACCTAGAGATTATCATCCTGAGTGAAGTAAGCCAGACAGAGAAAGACAAATATCGTATGATATCACTTATTTGTGGAATCCTTAAAAGGGGTACAAGTGAACTTATCTACAAAACAGAAATAGAGTCACAGATGTAGAAAACAAACTTATGGTTACCAGGGAGTAACGGGGAGAGGGATACACTGGGAGGCTGGGATTGACAGATACCCACCACTATGTATAAAATACAGCACAGGGAACTCTACCCAATACCCTGTAATGTCCTGTATGGGAAAAGAATCTAAAAAAGAGCAGATGTATGTGTTTGTAAATATAACAGATTCACTTTGCTGTACACCTGAAACTAATACAACATTGTAAATCAACTCTACTCCAATAAAAATTTTTTTAAAAAAGCAAAGAAAAGGAAACAGTCTCTGGAATCAGGCTGGACAAATAAAATTCCAGGCTTTGTCTATTTCTGGTTGTGTAAACAGGGGCATTTAAAGAATTTCTCTAAGTCTTAGTTTGTTCATCTATAAAATGGGGCAAGTAACAGAGTCTACTTTATAGAGCTGTGGGAAAATTAAATGAGAAAAACATACATATAAGTCAGATAGCAAGCACACAATGACTGTTTGCTGTCAATACTTTTGTGGAAAAAAATTTAAGCGTGCAATCTTTGCCAAAACACTCTACTCTCTGGAATTCTATATCCTCAGTAAAAAATAATAATGCTACTAAGTCTATAAAAAAATAATTTTATTTTCATATTGTTGTACCAAAAAATGCTGTTGGCTATATGACAGCATCAGCTACTCAATAACTAACACATATGTTTAAGATACTTTCTATTTTAAATATTTAATTCAGATAAATATTTTTCCTTCACTTCAAATTTGCCTTGAAAGAAGGAAAAAAAATCATTGAAATAAGCCAAAATATGTAAAAAGCCCATTATAAAATTCTATGTTAGACTTCTATTTTCATCCATAATGGAATAACTGGCATTGGAACTAGCCCTCCATCATAGAAAACTAGAAAATAATAAAAATACAGGCGGTCCAGGAACAGCATAGCAGGTGGCATTCTCATTGAGTTGGAGGGAGAGAGAGAGAGAGAGAGAGAGAGAGAGAGAGACGGAGTTGTCAGAGCTCGGGGAAGCAAAGGCAGCTAGAATTTGTGGAGCTGAGTACCGTGAGATTTCAGAGAAATCGCTCCCAAAATCTGCACAGGAGTCCCCTTAAGTCTTTGACTGATCGCCATCCTGAACAGGGTGAATAGGGTGAGACTCTGTAAGATCAGGTAAAGAATAAGCACTTGAAACAGAATAATTACTTCTGGAACCCACACAGTGGGAGAGGCTTTAGTTCTGACCAGTCAATGTAAAGGAATCTTGTTCATCACTTAAGACATTCAGTGGAGATCTATGAAAGACTGTACCACAGGAGTCGGCTAAATTAGACTCAACTATATATAAAGGAGTGATGTACTATAAAGTATACAGAGTAGTATTACAAAACTTCTGGAAGAAGCCATAGCAGAAAGATCTTTGGCGCCTCGGGGTAAAGGCAAAGATTTCTCAGATAAGACACAAGATACATGAACCATGAAAGAAAAATGTATATGTCACTAGGACTTCATCAAAATTTAAAAGTTTCACTCTTCGAAAGACACTGTGAAGAAAACATCAATAAAATAAGTTAAAGAGTAGAAACATTTTCAACACATCAACAGATAGAACAGATAAGACAACAGGTGACAGACAGATATAGATAGGTAGGTAGGTAGATAGAGACAGTCTTCAAAGGATTTGTGTCCAGAAGGTATATATTAGTACTCTATAGTAAAAGGATAAATAACCCAATAAAACAATAGGTCAGATGTGAACAGACAATTCACAGAAGCCAACACGCACACGTTCAATATCATTAGCCAACAGGAAAATACAAATCAAAGCAAGAGTGATACTTCGTACCCGTAGAATTGCTGAAACGTTGGCAAGGGTTTGCAGAAACCCAAACTCTCATATATTGCTGGTAAAGTGTAAAATGGTAAAACCACTTCGGAAAACAGTCTGGCAAGTTCTTATAAAGGCGTATGTATATCTAGACTTTTATCCTATGACAGGGTAATTTTACTCTTAGAGAAATACAAACATATGTCTACACAAAGACTTGTAGTCAATGTTTACAGCAGGTTTAAACATAGTAATCAAAACTCTGGAAACAGTTCAAATGTCCCTTCAATAGATGGCAAATTGTGGATATTCATATAATGGAATACTAGTCATCAATTTAAGAAAACAACAAGCTATTGATATATGAATGTATCACGTATTTGGATGAATCTCAAAAACCTTATGCTGAGCAAAAGAAGTCACATACAAAAGATCTATGATCTTATCTGGAACAGGCAAAACTAATCTACGGTTGTATAAATCAAATTGGTGGTTGCCTAGGATACAAGGTGAGGGACTGATTTTGCACAGGGCATCAGAAAACTATGTGAGGGTGACAGAAATGTTCTGTATCTTATTTGGATGGTGGTTACACAGGTGTTTACACTTGTCAAGTTAAACTAAACGCCTAAAATGGGTACATTTGATTATGCATATTGTATATTGTATTCGATTGCATATATGTTATAGCTTAATAATATTAAATTTTAACTCTTTATGTAGACAGCCCTCATGTGAATAAAGAAATAAACATAAAGTAGTGAACAAGATTCTTTTTTTAAGTTTACCTTTTTTTTCCTACTAGGGAGGCATCATCCTATAGCAATTAAATATAAGGCTTTGGGAGTTGGAAATCTTGAGCTGAAATCCCAGCCTTGCCTCTTCCTAGACATAGGGCTTTGTCCAAGTTACCTCTCTCCCTAAGCCCCTGTTTTCTCATCTGTAAAATGTAGATAATAGGGCTTCCCTGGCGGCGCAGTGGTTGAGAGTCCGCCTGACGCTGCAGGGGACACGGGTTCGTGCCCCGGTCCGGGAAGATCCCACGTGCCGCGGAGCGGCTGGGCCCGTGAGCCGTGGCCGCTGAGCCTGTGCATCCAGAGCCTGTGCTCCGCAACGGGAGAGGCCACAACAGTGAGAGGCCCCGCGTACCGCAAAGAAAAAAAAAAAAAAGTTAAGAAAAAAAATGTAGATAATAGAACCTCCTCAAAAAATGATTGTGAAACAGCATTGAAATAATGCCTGCAAAGCATGGAGCACAAGCTTACATAAAATAAGTACTCATCACCTGTTAGCCATTATTATTTTAATTATCATTATTAATAATTTCACTGGAGCATAATTTCAGGAGGGGCTTATTTATAAATGAGCATATACATCAAGTATTATTTATGAAGCCAAAGTAACACAATAAATACCGGTTTGATCCTCTAACCATGGAGAGAACAAGAAGCCTGAGTAGCTTGCAGTATTAATGTCACTTACCTGCTGACTGAACTTACACTTAATGCAGGAGGATAACAGATTCTGATTTTTGAACAGATAAAACTTGCTCAACAGAAAAGGGAACCCTCCTGCACTGTTGGTGGGAATGTAAGTTGATACAGCCACTAAGGTGAACAGTATGGAGGTTCCTTAAAAAACTAAAAACAGGGCTTCCCTGGTGGTGCAGTGGATAAGAATCCACCTGCCAATGCAAGGGACACAGGTTTGATCCCTGGTCCGGGAAGATCCCACATGCCACGGAGCAACTAAGCCCGTGTGCCACAACTACTGAGCCTGTGCTCTAGAGCCCGCGAGCCACAACTACTGAAGCCCACGCGCCTAGAGCCCGTCCTCTGCAAGAAGAAGCCACCGCAATGAGAAGCCCGCACACCGCAACGAAGAGTAGCCCCCGCTCGCCCCAACTAGAGAAAGCCCATGGGCAGCAAGGAAGACCCAATGCAATGCAGCCAAAAATAAATAAATAAATAAAATTTTTAAAAGTACCTAAAAATAGAACTACCATGCGACCCAGCAATCCCACTGCTGGGCATATACCCTGAGAAAACCATAATTCAAACAGAGTCATGTACCACAATGTTCACTGCAGAGCTATTTACAATAGCCAGGACACGGAAGCAACCTAAGTGTCCATCAACAGATGAATGGATAAAGAAGATGTGGTACATGTACACAATGGAATATTACTCAGCCATAAAAGGGAACGAAATTGAGTTATCTGTATTGAGGTGGATGGACCTAGAGTCCGTCATACAGAGTGAAGTAAGTGAGGAAAACAGACGCTGTATGCTAACGCCTATATATGGAATCTAAAAAAGCGATACTGATGAACCTAGTGGCAGGGCAGGAATAAAGACGCAGACGTAGAGAAGTGACTTGAGGACACAGCGGGGGAAGGGGAAGCTGGGACGAAGTAAGAGAGTAGCATTGACATATATACACTACCGAATGTAAAATGGATGGATACTGGGAAGCTGCTGCATAGCACAGGGAGATCAGCTCGGTGCTTTGTGACCACCTAGAGGGGTGGGATAGGGAGGGTGGGAGAGAGGCTCAAGAGGGAGGGGATATGGGGATATATGTATGCATATAGCTGATTCACTTCGTTGTACAGCAGAAACTAACACAACATTGTAAAGCAACTATACTCCAAAAAAGTCCAATAAAGACGTGAAAAAAAAAAAAAAAAGAATTGCTCGATAGCTCAGTGTAATAAAATATAGAGCTCCCAATGGCAGCTCTTCCGGGGGACACCGTTTCTATCTATAACTAGCACTTCCACAGCCTCAACAGCTACGGTGAGTCTCTGGACACTCTTTCTCTAATCACTGTATTTTTTTATTGAAGTATAATTGATTTACAGTATTAGAATTAGTTTCAGGTGTACAGCATAGTGATTCAGTATTTTTGTAGACCATACGCCATTATAAGTTATTATATTAGTTATAATTCCTTGTGCTATACGGTATGTCCTTGTTGTTTATCTACTTTACACATGGTAGATTGTATCTGTTAATCCTGTACCCCTAATTCAATCCTCCCCCCTCCCTTTCCCCTTCGGCAACCACAAGTTTGTTTTCTGTACTCAGATCATTGTATTAATGCTGCTGATTTAGACTTCACTTAGATAAATGGCCTGGAAAAATATCGTCCAAGGCAATATCCAAAAACTCCTAGCGTCTTTGGGAGTTCTGTTAATTCCCTAAAACTGTATGCAAAATGGGGGGCAGATGTGCTTATGAACATATTATGAGGAAGTGGTTATAAGTCAGACCTTCAGGAGAGCCTAGGAACTCAGAAAAGAGAACATAACTCGTAAGGCTTGAGAGGAAAACACACAAGTAGCCCTACAGTTGCCCCAAAGAGCAGTAAAAAATATCTAATATAACTTCTCAAGGATAGTTAATTTTTTAATATTCAAACATTACAATTCCATTTGCTATAAAGTGTTTTAGAAATTCCCTTGATGTTTGTGAGACCAGATTAGCCCATGTGACTGAGTGATCACGTGAAAGCTGGCCCCAGACGAAAAACATTCTATAGAACAAGCTGATAGGAAATGAATTCTATTTTCAGCTTTTAGCTTTGTCATACGTCTTATTTACCCCATGTTGCAATGGCTCATTGCCAATATCCTCTGAGGATGACTGGGCTAAGGAAAGAGAGATTCACTTCCTAATGCTGACCACCAGCAAAGGCAAGATACATTGGTAAAAGCCCTGGCATAAAATGCTATTCCTTATTATTTTCTTTTATTAGTATTATTTTTAGGTGCTAAAGGGCAAAGTCTAGTTTTTGAAACACACAGGAAGAAAAAGAGAAGTCATATTGTGGGTGGCCTTAAGAGGGACTTCAGGAACAAACACAGTCCCTGCCCTCAGGTTTGGGGGCAGACACGGGAAATAAAAGGGACAGGAGACGTATAGTCATCTACACTGAGCGTGTGGTGGGTGACCCAGGGGAGGACACAGAGTGAAGGCATGGGCTCTCCCCACAGCTACCATTTTCATGTCTATTCCCTCCTTCCCATTTAAAAGAAAGGAGAGGGACCTCCCCGGCGGTCCAGTGGGTAAGACTTCGCCTTCCAAGGCAGGGAGTACAGGTTCGATCCCTGGCTGGGGAGCTATGATCCCGTGTGCCTCGCGGCCAAAACACCAAAACATAAAACAGAAGCAATACTGTAACAAATTCAACCAAGACTTTAAAAATGGTCCACATCCAAAAAAATTTTTTAAATAAAAGCAAGGAGATAAAGAGATTTTTTGGTTTTTGGTTTTTTTTTCTTTTTTTTTTTTTGCGGTACGCGGGCCTCTCACTGTTGTGGCCTCTCCCTCTGCGGAGCACGGGCTCCGGACGCGCAGGCTCAGAGGCCATGGCTCACGGGCCCAGCCGCTCCGCGGCACGCGGGATCTTCCCGGACCGGGGCACGAACCCGTGTCCCCTGCGTCGGCAGGCGGACTCTCAACCACCGCGCCACCAGGGAAGCCCCGAGAGAATTTTTAATGAAACAAAATGTGCTGAAAGGACACACTAAAATGTATGTAGGAAAAAAAATGTGGCTACAAAAGGCCACTCAAAGAACAAAGTCCAAGGACTAACTCCACACTAGAGTGTTCTGTGACGTCAGAAAACTTGCAAGGCTGTGCTTCACTGCAGGGGTTCCCTGGGAAGTTGAGGTTCCCTTCAGAAAGCCAGAGATGAGCAGGCCTTCCGCCCTTCCCAATTCCGGCCACGTGTATCAAAGCAGCGCCAAGCATGCTTTGCACCCAGACTTCTTGTCACAAAACCTACAGATGAATGAGCAATGAAAGAGGGAAAAACCGCAAAGATATGAAGCCAGATGCATCCAATGCGTGCCACGGATTCTACTGTGGGCATTAGGACGTCTGGGTTCACGGGAAAGCCACAGCAACTGAATTTCCTTGAATCCAATCCTCGCTCCACAAGCAGCTAGAAGTGTGAACTCAGAAAACTTTCCTAGGCTTCTATTTTCTCATCAAGGAAATAAGGACACTTATGATGTCCCATTAGGGTTTATGTGAGGATTAAATGCGATCACCAATATAAACACAGGCTTGCCCCATACAGGATGCTCAGTACATGTTAGCTATTATTACCGGTACCGCTGGGGAGAGAAGGGTGTAAAGACCGAATCCTTATAATTCACTAAGGAAAGTGAAACATGTATATAAATAATTAGCAACACTTCATGGTAAATGGCCAATAGAGGTAATTCAACAGAGGTCTCAGTGACGTGAAACCAAAAATAGTGGAAATTGGTTAAGTCAAGTCCTCAGGATTTCAAAGGAGAAGTGACATCTGGTCATAAAAAATAAATATAATAGGGGTTCACCCAACACACAGTATAGATTATTTAGTAAAAAGTCACCCAAGAAGACCACAGCAGACATTCAATGTCGATTACACCTAAATTTATGTTCCAGTTACTATTCTAAGTGATTTCATAAATTATCTTATAGGGGAAGAGAATACGCTTAGGGATACAGCTGATAAAAATCAGTATTTTCCGGGAGTTCCCTGGTGGTCCAGTGGTTAGGATTTGGCGGTTTCACTGTCGTGGCCCATGTTCAATCCCTGGTCAGGGAACTAAGATCCCACAAGGTGCACAGTGCAGCCAAAAAAAAAAAAAAAAAAATACAACAACAACAACAACAAAAATCAGTATTTTCTATAAAACAGCTTTGACCTTGGTAGGAGTGAGATTTCCCTGTGACCAGTTGCTGATACTGTGTGAGGGGCAGGAAGTTAATTAATGAGTGAGGCAGAGCGAAAGTTATGCACCCATGTTCCTTTCCACATACGCTCAAAGGTTAGTAGGAGAAAAAAAGAAAAATAGAAAAAGGCCATCCTCTGACAGTGAGTCAGGCTGCTCAGGCTCAGCTGTGCCAAGCAGCAGCCATGGCACAGAGCGGGCAGGCTGCCACCATAAAAAAAAAAAAAAAAAAAACACTAAGTCCTGGGGATGGAAAAAAATG
>NW_006774279.1:266956-290796 GCF_000442215.2 Lipotes vexillifer | reverse complement strand
AAAAAAAAAAAAAAAAAATCACTAAGTCCTGGGCATGGAAAAAAATGCTGTGAAAGTCTCTTAAAGCAAAAATACATCTCCAGCCATTGAAAAAGATAGAAACAAAACATAGATTCAGAAGTACGGTATTTTGATTGCAGGAATTTAGGAAGTGTGGAAAATACGGAAGTGAGATGAAATAAGAACTAAATCTAATTATCCTGTTTTATTTGTCCATATCCAGAAATTAGATGTTGGTGGACTCCCAGAGAAAGTTCAGTTTCCCACAGATGACTCAGGGCTTGGTTTTATGTAGCAGCAGATCATACATCGGAGCCGTGTGTCTATGTTGGTGTTCACGGCTGAGGGACGCTTTGGAACCATAAAGCCGTCCAGTTCTTGAACCACTTTAAAATAAATTAAATAATAGAAAATGTCTTCACCAACTCGCCCAACTCTATTGACATTGTTTTGGAATTCTTAAAGTGTTTCGTGTAAAAAAAAAAAAAAACAAACTCTTGTGAAAGCTTAATGTGGTGCTTCTAATAGTTACTAGTTTTTTTGTTTGTTTGTTTTTTTCTGTTAAAGTGTCCAGGGACCATGATTGCCTGTGAAATCCAAAGAATTTCAAGGGGCTATACACTCCGAACGTAAACTTAAGAAAATCACCACGTTAAGAAGAAACTGACTTGTTTTTTCCTCTCCAAAATCTGTGTTAAGTTGAATTTATGGAGATTTCAGGAGCGTTGATATCCTGCATAGAGGAGGACATACGAGGCCGCTTTACTTATCTGCCATTAACAAGGGGATTAACCTGTGATACACACCCCCTCACACGGCAGAACCTGGATGGGGGTCTTTGCAAAAGACAGCTACCGTAAAAATGTTGGATTTAAACCATCACATGTAATTGAAGAAAAGAAAGAATGTAAAGAAATTTCACATGTACTAAAAAACACAAAAGTGCTGAGTGCACTAAGCTAGCTTCTGAAGTTCCTTTGATATAGTTTAGAAAGAGGCTTGTGGGGTCCACCCATGACCCCTCCCTCCAGGACCGCAGGGCCTTCCAGAGTCCGTTGGGTTCACTCCCTTGATAAGGTATCTGCAGGCAGAACTTAGGAAAGTCAGGCTACTGCTCTCCCTTGCACTTCAGGGAAAGTGCAGAAAGGGCAAGTTATCCCACAAATCCCTGGAGGGACGCCCAATATCTTTGTGGAAACATCTGTAGGCACTGCTCTTCCAAGCAGATAAGACATTCTCATGCATGTCTCTTCTGTACTCCTTCAGCCCACTCTGAATGGGTACATTTGGAAATGATTGAAAACATACCATGAACTCGTTTCTGATCTGGGTGTCTCTGAGCTGAGGCATCACTCCTTTGAACAAATGCCTAAGAGACGGCTCGGGCGCAGTGGGTAAATGGGACGGGCACTGCTCGTGTACATTATGCAACATCTATCTATGGGAGCCAGATGAGAAGGCAGACTAGGATCATAAGAGGAGATATTTCTTGGAAATACTGACTTCATAAAGAGTACGTGAAGGGAATGTCACAGGCAGGACAACCAATTTTTCACTTCAGAAGCCTGATGTCAACCAGCCTTAATTGAATCAAGACCCTCCGGGACTCCGGATGTTTCTATGAATGAGCACATCTTATCATGAGCAATAGACCTGTTTTAAACATTGTAAAAGATCCCTTAAGTAAAGACTTTCATGTCACTTCAAGGCATGAGAAGGGCTGAGAATGTGTCCGACGCTGGTTTTCCCGGTGGGACATATGGCACCCGTCCCTTACTGCTCCCTGTCAGCCTAGCGCCTCAGAAACATCAGTAAATTGACTGAGATTCAGGAGAAGAGAAGAAAGGGTATCGAAATATAATATTACTGGCTATGTCCCAGAAATGCCACATCAAAACCATACATGAAGACAGCTCTCCAGCTATGAAATCAATCTTCCTTCACCTTATTTCTTTTAATCCTCAAACTCAGAGATCATTATGAAAATTCTGTTTCAATATTCAATAGCAATGTTAATCACCTCCATTGACTCATCAGGTAATTTTCAAATTTCCAGTAAAGCAATGGATAATTCTTACACACGCTTAGCTCTGAAAAGCTATTATAGTGTTTCAGTCTGATTAACGTTGTAAAACAGTGGTTAAATGAGCAGTTAATTTTCTTCTGCATCTGCCAGCTACCTATTCTCCAACCTACTTGATATTAACAAAAACGTGGAAGGTGGATCTCAGTTAAACGTGAACACATTTTCCCACATCCAAACTCAGAAGAAAGCGCATCTTACGCTTCTGCTGCAGTCTCCAAAGGCAGCCGCAAGATTAGAGTTCTGACTGCAGACACAACTGAGTGCAGTGTGTTCCCTTTCCTGTTCTCTTCATAATCACTGCAACATGAATAGCTGTCAGTGGGATGTAGTCGGACAATCAAATGACAGTAATCACAGGAATGTAAACAAATCAAGGAAAACGGGTGGGAATGGAAAGCGAGGCTGTGGATACTTTCCTTCAGGGAGTTCACGCACTCTCTGAGTATCAGTTGACTTGATCATCAGGTCATCAAAAGTAAAAGCCTGTGGCTCACTAAAGCCTCAGAAAATGTCTCAGGTCACAGACTGATAGGTTGAGTGGTGGAAATCTAGCAAAATATAAATGGATCAACCCTAAATTTCCATGATTTTCCTTTCAGCAAACTTCTTACCAGCTTTCTTCTGTGCAGTGCTAAAATGAGTACCGTCTTTCCATGGCTGACTGAATTATTCTATTCCAAAGAAAACTGGTTGTTAATCAGAATGAAAATAAGAGGGGGCATGCCAGTTCATCGAGTATCAAGATGATCTTTGCTAAAGTGGAAGAAATCACTTATTGCTATTTTCATGGAGCTAACCAAAGAAGCATGTGGATGATTATGAAAGAATTGAGTGTATCCAAGAAAAGTAACAACCAAACACTTTGCCGGAAACCTCAGGAAAGTTCTGAGACATGAGCGTGCATAACCTGCAGACTCTACTTCCCACTTCTGCCTGTCTGCGGCAAAAGTCTGTGTCCCTTTCAGAGACCCTCTGGCTTTCTTCAATCCCCCAGCCACAGCAACAAAGTGCATTTGGTCTCCCGGGACTTCAGATTTCATTGTATTTTGATGGAAATGGGATATTGCAGAGTAGGTAGCTTGTGTCTAAGAAACTGTGCAACGAAATAAAATTTTAAAGTGTACTATATCCTAACACTTTTTAAATTTAATTTTTATTTTATAGTGGGGTATAGTTGATTTACAATGTTGTGTCCGTTTCAGGTGTGCAGCAAAGTGGTTCGGTTATGCATATACATACGTGCACACCACTGTACATAAAACAGATAATCCACAAGGACCTACCGTATAGCACAGGGAACTCTACTCGATACTCTCTAATAACCTATACGGGGGAAAAGAATCTGTAAAATGCTTTAAACTTATAGTACAAACTGAGGAAAATGGTGTAGAATAAAAGTCAGAGAATGTAGATGAAGATCACTCCCATTAAAACCAGCAAAAAGGGAGAGATGGATGATGCAAACAATAATCAAAGACCAATCATTATAATTGTCTCTGTCTTGCAGCTGAGCAAAATGAACTGGATCCATGGAATTGTCACGAATCCATAATCAAATTAGCATCTTTGCCCTTGGAGAGCACATTGTGTGACCTTACAGTTCTTCATTCCCAAAGTCTGAAGCCATGTCTCTGCTTAGATGAAGCACAGACCTGGCCCTTGCAGAATCCTGAAATATGCTGTCTGAATGTGCATCGGCTATCAGAGACTCAACCTGAAAGCCACAGAGCCATCTAGAATAACCAAACACTTTCACCTGTCTCTAACCAAACCATTTCCAAATATCTAAGGTTTGGTTTTAATTTTCCAGCACAACCAGGCAAGACCACTGGCATTGAAAATTTCTGGTCTCTCCACAGCACGATGAATGGTGCCGCATCCTCATTTCAGTCGGGATGCATTATTAATCACCTTCTTGCTTTTACGGATGTCTCCTGTAATATATATTCTCCAAAAAAAAAAAAAAAAAAAAAAAAATCCAATACAAATAAAGAATGGGGAGAGGTAAGCAGGTGTCAGAGGAAAAAAGAGCAACTAGAATGCCATGTTTGAGTGATCAATAAATTTGATCTGACAGCAAGATGTTCATCAGTTGCTATAAAGGAACTCACAGCAGTCACTGGGACTCTTAGGGGACTTCTGATTTTCTGTAATTACACTCCTCCCAGCTAGTGTTACACTTCTACCTGGTGGGGCCACTCTCGATGATTCCTGTAGGATGAGAGGTCTGATTCTCAAACTACAGCAGCCCACTTCAGAGATGTTTTTGGTTTCTAGCATCAAAATAACTGAAAATTACCCAGTATCAATGGCAGCTCATGTTATTTGTGTCCCTCTGTCTCTGTTCCTGCCCCCATCCCTTCTTACCAGGTACCAACATACCTTTCAGAAAGCATAGTCTGAAATGTCTCATTAAAGTGCCTTTTCCCCCTATTTCAATCTTAACTGTATACGAGATCAATGCACTCTCGTGATGGGCGTGTATTTAAGAAGATCTCATGTAAATCAGAGCCTTTACCTTCATTTAGCTCTTTCATCCTGTTCATCACATTCATGCAAATAACATGAACGCAGTCATCATTATATCCTAGCACTGGGCAAGTCACCAGAGAGACAGAAACGGAAACAAGATACCACTGGCCTCCAAGAGCTTACAATAGATGTCATTTATAAGCATGTCTATTCAAGAGAAACCTTAAAGGAATGTAACTAGTTTACCTCCATCTGTGTCGACATATCTCCTAATGTATAATCAGACACAACGGTTTATTACGGAAGGACTGACAGAGTCAAACGATAACTCAGTCTTAACCCACACCCGACATCACGTGTCCCATCTGCCCACAAAGTGAGTAGAGGTTCTCCAATTATTGTATCTCATGCCATGTAACATCTAGCGGCAAAATTCCAAGTTTAAAGTCAAACAGACTGCGTTTGGATCCGGATTTTGCACCTTCGTTTCACCCGGGCTATAGGCATATTCTCTTTACAAGAAGCCATCTGTACGTCAGTGTGCTTCACCGTCTGATTCTAAACTCTCAAGCAAACAAAATTCATTTTCTCCCCGTTCATATTTGATGCTCAAACAAACTGAAGAATCTTGAGTCTCAAGAAGCACACCGTGACCTGTGACCTCCGTGGCTCTGCTTCTGCTGCTGTCCTCCCCTGCCTGGAACACCCTTCCACTCGCCCATTCCTGGCTAATTCTGACTCATCACTTCAAGACAATGCCCAGGCGTCACTTCCACCAGAGGCTTTCTTTAATTCTGTAGACCTATTTTAATACCCTTCGTCTGTTCTTTTGCAGTCAGTACCAAGTCTTTCTTCATTGCCGTGAAATGATGACTAGACTGATTTTTATCACCTTTTTTGCCTTCTCAGTGCCTAGCGTGTAAGAAGTACTCAGAATCCATCAGCTTATTAACTCTCAATCAAGAGATTACAGCATGTGTTATCCCTATACATTTCTAACATAAAGGCAAGATAATCAGCCTAGGATCAGTACAGGCTGAATATTTCGGGTCACTGTCTCAATGACAGAGATAACATTGGTCCGAGCCAATTATATACCCAACCAGCCGGCCTGATGGAGAAGTAAGTGTGGCCTCGATGCAGACGTAGATACTCCAAAGAGCCCTACATGGTGCCACGTGAAGAATAAACCTCTGACTAGACAGTAGACGATACAATTTCCCCAAGGATAAACTGTATTATCATGCTAACCAGAGTCATCCGAAACACAGCAAAGACTAAAACTGCTCATAAAGGCATAATGGAGAACCTATCTAACTAATTCAGAACTAAAAGCAATCTGTTTGCATTACAAGTTCATCAATTCTTAGAGACAGTGCAAATGTTTGATTCCATAAATGAAGACCCTCAGGCCAAGAGGAGATACGCCTTACTGAAAACTACATACCTTTTAAAGGAATTCAACTTTGCTTCACAGGGCAAGCATTCTACAGTATCAAAGTGTGGGCTTGGTCATCAGCTATAGCTTCTCCATTTCGGTGGTCCTTATGTTTGCCTGCACATCAAGATGAAATGGGGAGCTTTTTAAAAATACATATCTGGGGAGATCCCTAGACCATATCCCAGACCTATGAGATCAACATTTCAGGAGCCTGGATACTTATATAATATTGCTACCATAAGTCAGCATCAGGACCAGTACTGGGTGGCTCTCTTCTACCTGAAACAGATTTTGAGACACAACCCCCATCCCAAAAAAATACCTTAAAGTATTAAATATGAAAAATAGAACATGAACAAGAAACAAAGTCAGAAAGATCTGCCAAAATGGTAACAATGGGAAATACGAAATTAATAAATTGACACATTTTGTAGGGCCAAAAATAAGCATTCACGTGTTAATGAAGAGCTTGTTCATATGAACGCAGTGAGGAACCTCAGGAGTAAGCTCTCAAAGGTGCTGTAACATACAGGAAGTTACATCAGTACTTGGGTGATACTTTGTCTCAGCTCACAAGCACAACAGAGTATGAAATAAGCCACAGGGCTTATTTTTCCACTTTGTACAGAAGAAGCAGGATTACTGGCATGCTAAAGTTTGCTTTCCATTCTCAGTTAATATTCACCAAACCTACTACAAACAAGTTCATCTTTTAGAAAATTTTCAACATGTCAAAAAAATCTTAAAAAACGGAAACTTCACTCATACAGTCATTCCCCCAAATTAACAAAATTATATTCATTTCAGCATAAAATGCGATGAAGCATCTGTCATGCCAGCACATTCCACTTCTTAGGCTTAATATGATCGTGCTTGTTTACAGTCCTTGCTGTTACAATCATTAACACGATTCAGGCATGTTCTAACATCCGGAGCAGTGTCTGAAACTTCCCTAGGCGGTCACAGACCAGCTACAGTTCACTCATGGCTGAGTCAGGAGCTCTGGCAGCAAGTGTGGTCAATTTCCTGAGCAGTAGAAGTCTACACTGCTTGTCAACACTTCTTTTGCGAATTCAATCTAAGATGTCGATTGGTGACCGAGTTTCTCTTCTCTTTCGTTAGGCCAATGAAAAAGAGATTGCAGGATCTGTCTGTTTCAGACAGAAATCAGTTGATGCCTTGCAGAGACTCTTCTGACCTTATCTTACTGAATTCATAGTGCCCACAGTTTGTCAGGCTGAGTTAAAAGAAACTAATTGACAAGATATTAAGATGCTGACCATCAATCAGAACAAGCAACCAAAAATTCTGAGTGTCTACTTTTACTGCTCAGCTAGATCTGCCATAAGGAAATACGACAGACTGGGTAACTTAACAGAAGTTTATTTTCTCACAGTTCTGGAGTCTGGAAGTCTGAGATCTGAGTGCCAGTATAATCGGATTCTGATGAGAGTTCTCTTCCTGGCTTGCAGATGGCTGCTTTCTTGCTGGGGGCAGTTGCAGGGGAGGGTGCTCTGGTGTCTTTTCTTGTAAGGGCACTAATCCCATCATTAGGGCCCCACCTTTATGACCTCATCTAATCCTAATGGCCTCATCTCCAAATGCCAATCACACTGGGGGTTAGGGCTACGACAGATGAATTTGGGGCGGCATATGTTCAGCGCGTGACACTTCCGTATGTCAAGAAAGTCACCCAAATCTAGACAGGTTCCTGGGCAGGAAGATTCTAGCTACTACTACTCAGTGGACAGTCAGGTAAAGGTTCGTATTTCATGGTTCTTGACAAGTCAAGCCATGCTGCTGAGGAAGGCAGCATCCATTTGACCGGCAGGTGCCAAGCAGAGCGATATACCGCAACTGAAAAGATTTTAAACATGCCTCTCGTTGCCTTGGCTTGCTAATTATTATTACTTCAGAGAAAAGGAAACCCCAGAGGGATCAGGTGAGAGAAGCAGAAAAATAGATCTTTCTCCTGTCGTTTTCTATAATAGGCATTAGCAGAGAATATCATATAAAAGAAAACCTTCCAAAGAACATGGTTAAGCCAATACTAGGAATTCAATAATGAATTTAGGCCTTGAATAAATGCATAAGCAAAGATTAAGAATGTTTTAGTGGCTAATAACAGGTCCTGAAGCAAGAAATGGGTATTGTACAAGACCAAGTTGACCATCAGAGTAGATTCCAAAAATCGAGAGGAAAATTTCAGTCCCAACCTGAACTATCTCTATAACTACACAGGCTAAGAATTATCTCTACATTTGGGGGCGGGGGGGGGGGGGGGGGGGGGGGGGGGGGGGGGGGGGGGGAGGGGGAGGGGTCCTAGAGTCGCCTGCGCGGGCGGCGGGCTGGGAACTGGAGGGGCGAGGAGCCGGGGGAGGAACCGCGGGTGCGGAAGGGGGAGGGGAGGCCGGGAAATCGGGGCCTGGTTGGGGTTGGGGTCCAAGCGGGCTGAGGTCTAGGGGGCGGGGCGAGGCGGGGCGAGGCGGGGGCGGGGGACCCCTCCGGCTCCCGTACGGCAGGCTGCCTTGGAGTCGGCCTGGGAGGGTTCTTAGGGGTCACTAGGAACAGTGAACGCCCTGCATTTTAGGAAGGAGAGAGCAAACAGGGATGAAGTCTCCCAAGGTCGCGAGTGCAGCTGGAGGCGACGCCTCTCGTCGGCCTGCGCCTCCCACCCAAGGGGGGGAGGAGGAGGAACTGAAGACCCGTACTAGAAAACCAATTTTAGTACCAGAACTTTCTTGAGGAATTCGAGAATATTTCTCAAATATAAACTTGTATACTAAGCTATATATAGTTCCCATTACAAACACTGTGGTTGGCTAATCTCAACACATTCTTTTTCATCCTGATAGAAAGTCCTGAGTTAAAATTTCTTACACCTGAAAATTTGAATACCTAGATCTGGTGGACCCTTTCTACTAGAGTCAATATTCAGGTCCCCAGAGTGGGCAAACCAAAGGAGGCAAACCTCTTTATAATTTTTTAGCCAAGCATATTTCTAAATGTGATAACCACTACTCAAAATAATAATGCTAACAGTAATGACGAAAGAAAGAGTAAAGAAGAAAAAACACTAACAATTTTAATAGAAAGCAATAATTAGAACGACAAACCTTCAGATGCACAAGATGTCAGTGGCCAATCAGAGAGAGATGTCTGGAATCTTACTACACACTGCAGTAGCTAGCGTGTGGAGACAGAATACTACAGAGGCTCCCAAACATTCTCAGTTCGCAACACTCTCAGCGTCTCAGGAACTGTTTCATGACGCGCTGAGGCCAAAAGAAATACCTAAAAATTCAATTTATTGAGTAGTTAGTTAAAATGACTTGGATATGGTAATCTACATGATATCTAAGAGAGGATTCTCTAGGAAAATTAAAATAACCCCATCAGTTACCTATAATAGCCCAGAGTGTGTCAGCACACAGTCTGAGAATCACAGGTATATTCTATTGGTTCATTCAGATTTTTGAGCCACACTACATAGATTGAACCCTGGTTCCATTACTTTATTCCACATGCAACTTGTGCAATTTATACTTAGCCTTTTTATGCTTTACTCAATCATAAAATGAATCAGATAATAACACTTACTTTCTAGTGTTGTCATTATGAGTATTCAGTTAAGGTAATCTATGTACAGAGAAGTGGCTGATTCTAAGCTCAATAAATGTGAGCTATTTTCATGAATATCAAGCAGAATACATCATATAATATTCCCTTTCCTATGACTGCAATAAATCTAGAGAAAACTAAATGTAGGAGTGGGTACAAGTTTTTACTTCTCACTCCTCTGTAAGAAGCTGGAGTTACATGTTTCTGAAGAGAAACTTATCAAGCGGTCCCATGGGTACTTTCTCCCAGGACACAGCAGAAACAGAACCAGGCCCTTGTTTTAATTAAGGCTTCGTCATGCAACTCGCCAGACTTTCCAAGAAAATACTGTCTCTATATCTTTAGTGTCTAATTAAATACAAAAAGAAATGCAAGAAGTTAGCCAAGCTTTTGACTGTAGACATGAAGAGTTTCCAGCTCACTCAGTGGACTGGCACTTCACTCCTGCACATTTATCAACAGGAAAAGGTAGTGGGATTATGATGACTTTTTTTAGAAAGAAATTGCTGAGAAAGGAAAACAGTCCATGTAATGAGCTTTTACAGATCTGTATCTATCTAGTTCACTACCTTTATTTTGCTTTGCTGAACCACTTACCTGGTCTTTAGTTGAAGGATATAGTCTTACAAGAGGATACGAAGCATAAGAATGCCAAAGTTTGTCCACTGTCCTTCTCAGTGTTTTATACTAACATGATCTATTGCCTAGACATTTCTAGCTATTGTAACGATTATCTCTTTGAGCTTTAGCAACTGGTTTACAATCTTGCTCTTCTTAACAAGAGCCTGTAACATTTGGGGTAACCCCAGTACCCAAGTTAGCAACTATGGCAGATGCATTATTCACTCACCATGTTTCCCTATGGGCAAAATGTACTTCCACACCACTGATTTGGGATTAGGCCACATGCCACTTGCTTTGGCCACTGAATCGTTAGTGACTAGGGTTCCCGGCATATAGGCTGAACCTTTAATCAGCTTCTACTGTGATTCTGCTGCTTTGCTCTCGTCCCCCAGCATCAGAACAGCATATCCTAAATGGGGCTGCTTGGTGGGCTTGGACATGCAGCCGAGCCCAGCAGAACCAGGTCACAGCCAACGTCATCCTGACGCGAGCAAAAGAGGTTTGCATCTTTATACACCTCTGAGAGATCGAGGTTGTTTGCTACCACAGCAAGAATCGACTAACACCCCGAGCTATCAACACGCTCCTCGAAAACCGTTTTCGTCTCCTCCCCACGTATGACGTTCGCCTCTACCATCCAAGACCGCATTCTCCACGTAACCGGTATCCCCGATTTCTCGACTTCTGAGATTTTAATCTCCAGGATTTCACTCCCTTTAGGGCCTTTCTCACTTAGGACATTCGAAGGGTTATAAGAGCTCTGAGCCAGAAGTGGGGTAAAGATCAAGATATGTAAAAAAAAAATCACAAAATCAACCCCCGGCCTTGGAACACAGAGGAGCTCTTATAGGAAAGCCACCATAAAAGTCACAGGAAAATGGCGCCTAGAATCCCAGTCAGTCATGAGTAACTATCCAGTCCATCCTCGTGTCATATGAAATGTCTCCCAGGATGAGGAGACAGGTTTCTATCCAGCTGGTCAGGTTCCAAAAGCAGGAGTGGTTTCAGTAACATATGGTTTCACCCCTTCAGGTGTCTGGCATAACAGAGCTAAGAGACAATATCATCTCTTACCCTGAACCTCTTTTGAGACGTTACTTAATATTGGATTTCCCTCCTTCCATAACGTAACTCGTTTATTTATTCTCTTACTCCCAGCTGCTATGTTCCCTTCTCTCCACTTGCCCCCAATCTTTTCCACCTTTGGGAGGGACGCTGGGCTCAGCCCCTGTGCTGGACTAGACAGCAGGCAGCAATACTGTCCTAGCAAGCTCCTCCCCCTCGGTCCACCCCTGTCCACACAGAGTGGGTGACAGAGCTTACAGAGGTTCACCTAGTGGGCGACTTTTACCCCAGGCAACACAGATGAATTCACCGCTAATCCCTATTTGGCAGATGGGATGAAGACACTTCCTACCCCATCAGGCCCTCAGGAAGGGTGATATAAAGGTTAAAAACAGCTACTGTTCCTTGCTTCGGAGTCATCGCTCCTTCCAGCCCTTGTCGTTGCAGCGCTGATCCTGTGGCCACGGCAGCAAGCAGGGGGGATGTTGAAAAGCGGAGGCGACGTGGGAAGGAAGCAGAGCAGCCCCTTCCTCACCTGCTCTTCCCAGATCCACCAGGAAAAGAAGAGGCATCTGTCCAGTGGGGATGGACACTCCTTGAGCCCCACCCGTGCTCATGCTGAGTGTGAGCACACACGCGCGAAGGCGTGTAAGCCAGCCCTTCATGCTTGTATCTCCCCTTGTTTGGACAACAATGTTTAACTGCCAGGTCCAGGTCTGAGGAGGGTATCCCTGTGCCCATGCTCGGACATTATCGGCTGCGTCAACTACACACTGGCACTTGCCATCTGCCTCCACGAGGATTAAATCAGGAGCTGCTGCAGCCGCTGACCTTCAACATCCCCCTGAAAGGAGCTCAGGGTGGAGACCAGGAATGAGGCACTCTGTGCTCCGGGAGAAACTGGCAGAACAGGCCTTCAGAGAGCTGGATACTTTCAGGAGAAGATTTTAGGAGGCCAGTTCTCGCATCTCCTCGTATCTAGAAAAGCACTGGAATCCTTCACGGTGACGTCTGCTCCTCGTGACCGGCAGCCAGGCTCTGCCAGCACGCGTGCTCGACTGAGCCTACCCCCTCCCTTCACTAACATCCCGATGTAACACTGACCTCCCCTACCTCTCTGGAGCAGTTTCTTAGGACTATCTGAAATACTGTCTCCCCGGCTACAGTCCCCGTTTAGCCCCCAATAAAACTGAACTCACATCTCTCACATTGTGCATTTTTCTTCAGTCGACAGCTATATAGTGGGTTCCCTGGTCTGAAGAAGGGATGCTGAGCCATCCACATGGATACATTATGTTCTGCTCCAGTTGTTTTGCGGCACACGGAGCACTGCATCGACTGCTGGGGAAGCAAAGTCCAGTCTAGAGCCGGTGCCTCTTCCTCTCAGGACCCACTTGGAGCCCCTCGGGGCTCTCTGCATCGGTCTCCCTGGCCAGCTGTGCTCAGGGTCTTCCCACCATGGAATGCACTGCACAGCCACCTGCAATCTCTCTCTGTCTTGCTGGCAGACAGAACAGCTCCTATTAGCATTTTGTGCCTCAGAAGGAACAAGAGGAATATGTCTAGATTCAGCCCGCCTTTGCATTGCTGCAGACTCTTGATATCCACTTAATTCATGGATCTGGGGGGCCAGCCACCTTAAGCAAGCACATGGCGACAGCTGCTCATTGTTTCCGATCACCTTCCAAAACTGGAAGGGGGTTCTCCTGATGGGCATTGTCACATTCTAATTTAGGGCAGCCCTCGAATTCCCATAGGGCCGTGCCCCATACAGGCATCCTTTCAATAGGCCAGGTTTCCAGTTGCTGTCTGTCTGACCTCATGGCCAGGCCACTGGCTACTACTGCTCATGAGCTGGTGAAAACCCAAAGAGAGGGGCTCTTACCACTGTTCAATCCTCGCATCAGTGCCAGGAAAACAGTGTGCAATTCGGCCCACCAGGATGTTCTGTGTTTGCCTTCTCCCAATCCAGCAGCTCCTCCCACAGTTCCAGAGTCAGTCCTAGAGAAAAAGAGGCTTCCTGCTAGGGATTATTCCTCCTCACATTCCCCAGGGAGCATGATCCTGTAAGAAATCATTTCCATTTGCTTATGGAACTCTTTTGGGTATTGCCACCCTCATTCGACAGCATGTCTCTGACATCACCCAAGACAATGTGGGCATTTCAGGTTTGAAGATCATTTTATGTCAGTCTTAGCAGTAGCTTCCATCAATAATGTCAGACAGCAAGGTAGTAAATGTCCCTCAAATGGGAATGCTCTGGTGCAGAGGACCGGAAGTCCTCGATGGGAGGTGATCGCAGGTTCTTACCATAAGCCCCGGTCTAGAGGGCCATCACACGTGATCTGTCTCCACCAGCACTCCAATTTCTAGTCTACACTGTGTGGGCTCAGGCAATCTTACTGGTTCCCATTAAGCATGTCCAATTAATGTCACCCGAAGGGCAGATTTATAGCCTTCTGCTTTACAGTACTAGGTGGGGAAACGTTCTCCAGCCAGACACAGTCTCCATCCCCATCACACAAATAGGTAAAAGAGAGGAAACCACATTACAGAAAGCCTGTTCACACATACCAATTCTCCTACAAACTTCTACCTTAATTCCACCAACCCTTACATTCCTAACTGCGGCCCTTCCTTAAGATTTCATCAACACATCTTGGTTTTACAATATTGAGGAAGTGTTCCCCAGGCAGACGTAAAATCGATTCGCAAACAACATGACACCACTTCTTTATGTAATATCTGCCTAAACATCTCAGCTTTCATAATCCTATCCACGCTTTCATTCTAACACTCTCTCAGTCTAACTGCAGCAGAGTCCAGCCTCCACCGATGGGTTCTGGTACCACAGTTCATGGGATTTCCTGTATTAAGGACTCCTGGAAACTTCTCTTCTCCACCCTCAGACCATTTCACCCATCTTGCGCAAAAGACTTTGGGTCCCCAGAGCGGGGTCGAGCCGAGGGACCCTGGCACTTTTGTCCATCTTTAACTTGATTAAACTGCCTGACCCTTTGCCCCAGGCGGTGGCTGGTCAGATTTCTCACAGCAATCTCTACCTTCCAGCTTGTCTGGAGCCCTTTTACATTTGGGCACCAGCAGGGTGTCGCTTTGGCCCACCCAACCTTTGGTGCTATAATAAAACTTTGTGTTAACCCCGTCAACGTTCATTTTACTCATCTCATTCCTTAATGACCATCTAAAAACGTCCACCCCCATGGGATGAGTCCCATGGCACTTCCCTCTCTTGTTTCCTCTTTTTTCACTCCTATCAACACTCACTTTATTTACCTTATTTCTGAAGAACCCTTTTAAAACTGCTACCTTGTTGGAAGAGGCCTTTGACTGTCCCCTCTGCCTCTTCCCAAACTTTTGTTAATAAACCTATTGTTTTTATTAGCGTAAGACCCACGACGGGGAAGCTGAGAGAGCAAACTGGATAAGGCTTCCCAGACTGTTTTTCAGTTTTGCAACCATAAGGTACACAGGGCGCCCGTGTGAAAGGAGCCCCCTTAAACACAGTGTTTACCGTGACCTGGGAAATGAGTGTATCCACTGGGTGAATATCCCGGTCCTCATAAAGCCGGTCCCACGTGGCTTGTGTATGAAACACATCAGCTTCTTCCGTTGGGGTTTTCCACCTGGGATTTATGGGGGGACAGAAAGTCCCCCTGGTCAGGATAAACAGACCTGACAGTGGCTCTTCCCCAGTCCAGCAGGCTGGCTGTTTCCTCGGGAATAACCTCCTGTGAGTCTGGATCACGTGAAGCCATAGATGTGCCTGTCTGCTTTTTCCACGGTGAGCGGTGCATCCTGCACCAACCCAGACACGCGCTTCCCTCTGCGGCTTCAAAACCAAAGAGGCAGCACCTCAGTGAGTCACTCTCCATCTGAACTGAGATTGGAAAAGTGAGTTCGGTGTATCTAGATCCAAGTGAGGGGGGTTTTAACACACAACATGATGAATACAATGAACACGCTTGGAGGTTATATATGAAAGTGTCCAAGAGAGCAAATCCTAAGAGCTCATTACAAAGAAATTTTTTTTCTTTCTTCATGTTGCATCCGTACGAGATGATGGACGCCCGCTGAACTTTCTGCGGTCATCGTTTCATGACGTACGTAGTCAGATCATTATGCCGTACGCCTTACACTTCTACAAGGTTGTATGTCAATTACATCTCAATAAAACTGGAAAAAAATTTTTTTTAATAAAAATACACAAAGTAGTGGTTCCCATGATCCATTTTAGTATCACTCTGTCTTGCGCGTGGAACTCACGGCCCAGAATAAGCAAATTCCTCTGTTTCCTCAGCTCTGCTCCTCACCTGTTCCTCCCCCTCTTCTCCCGAGTGAACCTGGAGGTCCCGCTCCAGAGGGACACCGTCTCCTTGGTGGTCTTCGCACGAAAGGCCAATGTTTGCTCGGGGTCTGGAGGTGAAGTCATCCCGTTCTTTCTTTGATCCCCACCATCTCTTCCTCTTTGCCCTCCTTTCCCCCTTTGAAGTGAAGGCGACCAGACCATATCCCCTGCCCTTGTCGATATTAGCATCTAGGATATCCTGGCTGTGCTCTCTCTCTCTCGCTCTCTGTCATTTGTGGGATATTTTCTTCATTAATTCACTCTTCCCCTCCTCGTTCCAACTCCTGCCACCCTGGTGGGTGACTTCAGCACCACGCGAAGGGCTTTACCCAATACCCTGTCCTCTCCGTCTTTGCTCCTTTCTTCCAGCGACCCTCTCCTCAGCCCACCTCGAGCACTGCCGGAGTCGCACCCTTGGTTTTGTCATCACCAGTAACCTCACCACCTGCATCATCTTGCTTTTAAGCATCTGGCTTCCTCACTGCCACCTCACATTTTCCAAGCTTAGTTGTACTCAGCTTCTCTTGCCAGCTATTCTCTGTAGTCAGCTGAACATATAATTTGTTGACCCAACTTCTTTTTTATGATTTTCGTGATACCTTTTTGTATTAGTTTGTTAGTGCTACCATGACTACAGAGTACCACTGGGTGACTGAAACAACAGAATTTTGTTTGCTCACGTTTCTAGAGGCTACAAGTCCTAGATCAGGGTGTCAGTGGGGTCAGTTTCTCCTGAGGCCTCTCTCCTTGGCTTGTAGATGGTCGTCGGAGTTCTCCGTCTGTCTTCATGGGGTCGTCCCTCTGTGTGTGTCTGTGTCCGAATCCCCTCTACTTACAAGGACACCGGTCCTTTTGGATTAGGGCCCACTTTAACGACTTCACTTTCACTTAACTACCACTTTAGGGATCCGATCTCCAAATACAGTCACAATCTGAGGTACTGGGCATTAGGGCTTCAGTGTATGAATTTGGGGGGCACATATATATCATATGATAGCCTATATATCACTCTCTCGTCTCCACATTTTCCACCTTATCCAGCCTAGACTCCATGGTCCACTACTTTCAGCCCCTCGCGTCTTTTTCTCTCTGCCGTACTCACCTAAGAAAACCCCAGACTAGTTAAACCTGTTAAGGTTCTTTCTTTATCCCAGACTTGTGCCCATGCAGCTGCACAGAGATGGAGAAAAAGTAGGTATAGCCATGCTTTCTAGTCTTCCCTTAAATTAATAACCACCTCTCAGTGTGGGCACTAAACACGGGTTGACAATCTTATTACACATGCCTAGGGTTTTCTGAAACAACCGCTTTATACTTTCTCTCACTGCCTCAGCTTCCACTACATTTTCCTCTCACGATACTCGTTAAGTGGTAATCTTTCCTCTATTGAGAAAACAGATATATTTTGAGGACTCCCTTATAGACCCACCACAAGGCTAATGACCTACTCGTGTCTGCATGGACATTGCCTACCATCCTTCCTGCATAACAGAGGCCTCCTTCAGCCAACCCTGCCACTGCTCCCTGGATCCCACTTTCTCTGGTCTAATCGAGAATGAGGCTCCTTACAAAAAGAATGCAATCATGCCATTTGCAGCAGCATGGATGGACCTAGAGATGATCATACTAAGCGAAGTAAGTCAGACAGAGAAAGACAAATACCATATGATATCACTTATATGTGGAATCTAAAGAAATAATACAAGTGAACTTATGTACAGGACAGAAACAGACTCACAGGCATAGAAAACAAACTCACAGTTACCAAAGGGGAAAGGGGTTGGGGAGGGATAAATTAGGAGGTTGGGACTGACATATATACACTATTATTTATAAAACAGATAAACGACAAGGAACTACTACTGTACAGCACAGGGAAGTCTACTCGATACTCTGTAATAACCTATATGGGAAAAGGATCTGAAAAAGAGTGGATATATGTCTATGTATAACTGATTCACTTTGCTGTACACCTGAAACTAACACAACACTGGAAATCAACTCCAATTAAAAAATAAATAATAAAAAATAAAAATTACTCTATAAAAAATTAGAATAAAAAAAAGAATGAGGTTCCTTGATTTTAACTTACCCCTCTTGCATTATTAATTTCTTTCTCTCTACAGCATCATTCCCATCAGCATTTAAACATGCTCAGAATATTCCGTTTTAAAAAGTTTCTTCATCTTACTTCCACATCCATCCACCGACCGACATTTTCTCTCCCCTTCTAAGTAAACCTCCTGAGAAAACTGTCCACATTCTCAGAACCCATTCACTCCCCAGCCCACGTTGACCGGGCTTCTGTCTCCACCCCTCCATTCAAACTGCCCTCCCAAAGGTCACCAGTAACCTCTGTGTGGCCAAACCCAGTGGTCACTTTGCTGAGTGTGCACTGGACTCAGGCCAGAGCAGGATTTCGGCCCGCTTACGGCTCTGTTGCTGTTGCAGCGCCGTCTCCGCTTGGCTCGGGGCCCCACTCTCCCGGCTTTCCTCCTCGCCCGTGGCTGCTGCGGCTTAGCCTCCCTGACTGGCTCCCTGACTCGGCGCAGCCGGCGGACCTGTGAGTGCTCCAGAGATGAATCCCCATCCCGCTGCTTTTCTCTTTCCGTACTTTCTTCCTAAGTTACATCTCCAGCTCCAGGCCTTTAACAGTTCCCATAAGGCTGATGGCTTCCAAATTCATTTCTCTACTACTTACAGTTGTCCTAAGCTCCAATTTCAGATCTCCAACAGCTTAACGTATATCTACAATTGTGTCTAAGAGGCACTTCAAGCGTAACATGATTTACGCAGAATTCTGTATATATAACCCCACCCCTCACGAGCTCCGTCTTCCTTAACTCTCCCTGGGATTTACTGAAATATACTCTGACTGACTGCCCTGCTCTCACCAGCCCCCAAACCTCCCACAGCGCACAGAATGATCCTTTTAAACTCATTATCCTACCACACCACTTTTTTTTTTTTTTTTTTTTTTGCCTAAAACCCTCCAGCAGCTTCCCAATGCAGTAAGACCTTAGTCTTAACACCTTATCCTGGCTTCAATGTCTCACATGAATGGCCCTGACATGCATCTCACTCTTACTAACCTGACGCTCTCTCCATGAGTCCACAGAGTTCCAGACGTTCTGGCTTTCCTTCCGTCCTTTGAAATGACAAGATCTTTTCTACCTCAAGAGCTTTGCACCCTTCTCTCCCCCTGCTTGTAATGTGCTGCTCCAGATCTTTATACACCAGGACACATGTTGACATTCAGACCTCAGCTCAGATATTCCCTCATCATTGATATCCTCCTGGTCGCTCCACCTAAATGAGACCACCATGTTTTAGAGCATCACTCCATATTATTTTTGCCATAACACACAATCTCAATTGATTATTCATCTGTTTGCTTATTTATGATCTGTTTCTTGCTCCTGAAAATGTAAACTCTACAAGACAAAGTTGTGTTTTTACCCCTGAAATCCCCTGTGCTTAGGTCAATACCCACCATAATGTAGGCACCTCTATAAATGCTCGTTGAACAAAGGAATAAATGAGTGAGTTCTGATTCTGGGGATTCACGGTAATAAGATGATCAGACGACAAGTGTTCGTCCGAGTGCTCTTCAAATAGCAAAGAACTGGAAACAATCGTAAGGACCACAAGAGTAACTAACAGTGTCACGTCCACGTAACAGAATAAATAAAATAATAAAACCAAGAATCAAGTAGTACATCCATATTTACGGACTTGGAGAAGTATGAACTAGATATTGCTGAATAAAAAAGTGTCTTTTCTCAATGGAGAAAAGACAGTCTCTTCAAAAGTGGGTATTGGCACAAAAACAGACACATAGATCAATGGAAGAGAATAGGCAGCCCAGAGATAAACCTATACACTAATGATCAATTAATCTATGACAAAGGAGGCAAGAAGATACAATGGAGAAAAGACAGTCTCTTCAATAAGTGGTGCTGGGAAAACTGAACAGCTACATGTAAAAGAATGAAATTAGAACATTCTCTAATAACATATACAAAAATAAACTCAAGGGACTTCCCTGGTGGCACAGTGGTTAAGAATCTGCCTGCCAATGCAGGGGACAAGGGTTCGAGCCCCGGTTCAGGAAGATCCCACACGCTGCGGAGCAACTAAGCCCGTGCACCACACCTACTGAGCCTGCGCTCTAGAGCCCGCGAGCTGCAACTACTGAGCCCGCGTGCCTAGAGCCCATGCTCTGCAACAAGAGAAGCCACCGCAGTGAGAAGCCCATGCACTGCAACGAAGACCCAATGCAGCCAAAAATAAATAAGTAAATTAAAAGATAAATAAATAAATAAACTCAAAATGGATTAAAAACCTACATGTAAGACCAGACACTATATAACTCCTAGAGGAAAACACAGGCAGAATACTCTTTCACATAAACCACAGCAACATTTTTTTGGGATCCATCTCCTAAAGAAAATAAAAGCAAAAATAAACAAATGGGACCTAATTAAACTTAAAAGCTTTTGCACAGCAAAGGAAACCAGTGACAAAACCAAAAGACCTACTAAGTGGGAGAAAATATTTCCAAATGATATGACCGATAAGGGGTTAATATCCAACGTATATAAACAACTCAGACAACTCAACATCAAAAAAACAAACCACCTGATTTAAAAACGGGCAGAAGAACTGAATAGACATTTTTCCAAAAACGACATACAGGTGGCTAACACGCACATGAAAAGATGTTCAACACTGCTAATTACTAGAGAAATGTAACTCAAAACTGCAATGAGGTATCACCTCACACCTGTCAGAATGAGTATCGTCAAAATGTCTACAAGTAACAAAGGTTGGCAAGGTTGTGGAGAAAAGGGAACCCTTGAATACTGTTGGTGAGAATGTAAGTCGGTGCAGCTCCTTTGGAAAACAGTATGCAGGTTCCTTAAAAAAAACTAAACATAGAACTGCCATATGATCCAGCAATTCTACTCCTAGGTATATACCTGGAAAAAAGGAAAACACTAATTGGAAAAGATGCATGCACCCCAATGTTCACAGCAGCACTGTTTACAACAGTCAAGATGTGGAAGCAACCCAGGTGTCCATCAACAGACGAATGGATCAAAAAGATGTGGTATAAACACAAAGTGGAATATTACTCAGCCATAAAAAAAAAAACCTAATGAAATTCTGCTATTTGCAGCAATGTGGATGGACCTAGAGAATATTATGCTAAGTGAAGTAAATCAGACAGAGAAAGACAAATGCTGTATGATATCACTTATATGTGGAATCTAAAAAATAAAACAAACAAATGTCTATAGCAAAACAGAAACAAACTCACAGATACAGAGGACTAACTAGTGCCTACCAGTGGGGAGAGGGGAAGTGGGAGGGGCAAGATAGGGGTAGGGAAATACTATGGGATTATATGAAAACACGTGTGTGAAATTTTTGAGAACTGTAAACCATTATAGAATTTAAAGAATCATTCATTCAATTAAAAACAAAGTTGGATAAACAAAGCCCAAAGTGTGCAGCCATTTATGTAAAATTATGTACACACAATATTATATATAAACTAAATATTTATACACACACACATGCAGTTAGATGTCTAGAATTATATCTGGCAACATTAACAGTGGTTATCTCTGAGAAATCTGGAGTCATTTTTACTTTCTTCCTATACTTTTCTGGATCATTTGAATTTTTTATCTGAGCATTTGTTATGTTCATAATCAGAAAAAATAAAAACTAAAATGTCTACTCCTAGTCTTTGGCTTTTTAGATAGACAATACTAGGATCTTTCCAAGTGATTTCTGAGGGGGAAAAAAAGCAGTTTTTTTTCAGTACGCTGATTCAATGCACTGATTCTCTATTTCAATTTCATTTATTTTTCCCCTCTCTTGTTTTTCTTATTGTT
The DNA here is from genome assembly GCF_000442215.2 of Lipotes vexillifer. NCBI lineage: Eukaryota > Metazoa > Chordata > Mammalia > Artiodactyla > Lipotidae > Lipotes > Lipotes vexillifer. The sequence goes on along the minus strand of NW_006774279.1, from coordinate 269,215 downwards.
ATTGGGAGTGTGGAAACATTGTCAGCATTGCAGAAAAATGAAATAAAATAAATCCAAAAAATATCATTAGGCTAAGCTTTTCGAAGTGCATTTTAATGTAGCATCAAGCATGTTCCCATTTTTATTACTGATTATAATGTTCAGCAGCGTGTGACACAACAATTCAGACTTTTTGGCAGACGGAGCCCAGTTTCCATTTCTTTTAGTACAAGATGTAGGGTGTGGAAACTTTCTACTTCCTTGGAAACTCTTCTGAAAACCGGTTTTCACTCAATTCAGCCTCTAAGTGTTTAAGAGGTGACTGAATTTCTGAAAGTGGTCTGACTGTTTTAGTGCCGCTGGCAACCACTGCAACTTTTGCACTGTGTGAAAGGGGGAACAATCCATATTATTAAACATTTGCCCTAGATCTCTTTCCCATTTCCTATTTTTTCACTGAGGCCAAAATGTCAAGATAATTTTCCTATGGAGACATTTAAACTTGGCATCAAAAATTATTTATTTAAATAACTACATCTCTGCAGAATAATGGTAATAATAATAATAAAACTGAGAAGGCAGCTCCAAAGACAAGAGAGACGTAAATTCCGTGCAAGTTCTTCTTTCTGCTTGTTGGTTCAGTTTTGTTTTTAAAACCACTATACTACCCAACAGGATACCCATTTCTATTCAACTGCCTGAGTGAGAGTCAACAAGAGACCTGAATTACATACATTTTTCTTTTTCATGGAAGAAAACAAAAATGCCACCTTTAATTAACTCCTTAATAGGGTAAGATATATTATCATAAATTTCTTGAAATGGAAATAGCTTCTGTCTGCTTCAATTAGTCAGCAGTAGGTTGGCTTCCTAGGACAAAACCCTAAAAACAGGCAGCTTTTATGTCTGATCTGGTTGTAGCACTTAGCTTTTGTGGACTAGCAAGGTAGTGTCAGGACCTCCAGGGAGTCCTTTTGCATTCTCTGCTAATGAAAGTCAAGAGGACGCTAGCCTTGGATTTGGAGGCGGAGGTGGGCGGGTAACTAACTCTGTTTCCAGAGTGAGGAGGGGGGAGGGTAGATTACAGTGAATGATCCAAATCATTCTACATACTTTGGTGACTCTTCAGAGATCGAACGTGGGCTTCCTAAAGCCCCTGTGAGTTTATTTCTTTAATGCCAGCAACTCACCAATTTCCACGGTGTCGGTGATCAAGTTATCACTGATGAGCTGAACTTCTAAATCCTCAGCTCCATACCTCACTACATCCCTACACCGGGTCCACACCGGTAAATGCCTTCCTGCAAACTCAGCATGTCATTCACCACGTTGCAAGTTGATCCTATGCTGTCCTTCGAAGATCTGCTCCTTTTCCTGAGTTCCCTATGCTGATTGATAGCATCACTCAATATCCTTCCAAGCTGGTGTCTAAATTTGAGACTTAAAAGTCACAGTTAACTCTCCCCTTTTCTTCAGCTTTACAGATTGTCTTCAAGACCTGTGAATTCCACAGGGGCCACATCTCTGAAATACCTCTGGTAATATTCCTACCTTTCTAATCTAAGTGTCGCTTGTACAGTCAAGCACCTGTTATCTCTTGTCTGGACCTCCAACTGGCAAACTATGGGCCATAGACTAAACCCCACCCACTGCCTGTCTTCGTAAGTCAAGTTTTACTGGATTGTCTAAGGCTGCTTTTGGACTACAAAGTCAGAGTGGTTACAGCAGACATCGTATGATCCGCGAAGCCAAAAATACTTACTATCTGGCCCTTTACAGAAAATTTTATAACCCCTGGTCTAGACCATAGCAACAGCCTCCTAACAGTTTACATTACTTATACACTAACTAGAGAAGAAGAAATAGACAGTTAGGCAAAGGAAAGGAAAGAAACACAAACACTTCACTCCTCAATAATAAACACTCTAAATCATTCTATGCTTTTTCTGGGCATATGCTTTTATATTATTTCTTATAATAATTGAATTTTATTATACATACTATTTTTGATAAATTGAGTCTTTCTTGGCGGCAATTTTAAATAAAATTTTTCCTTTTATAAACTTTCATGGTTATGTACTATTAAATATTACAAAGATATTTTTTTCTTGTTTTAAGGTTGATACATATTTTCAAATTGTCTCAATTTCAATTTTCGAGTTGCCTCTGGATAGGTTATACATTTACATTCCCGTCAGGATTGGGCTTATAAGCTAAACCAAGCTATAACTTCTCCAATTATAACCACATACTGGCATCCTTTTTTTTTTTTTTTTTTTT
>NW_006774279.1:255378-266656 GCF_000442215.2 Lipotes vexillifer | reverse complement strand
CGCGGCATGTGGGATCTTCCCGGACCGGGGCACGAACCCGTGTCCCCTGCATCGGCAGGCGGACTCCCAACCACTGCGCCACCAGGGAAGCCCTGGTACCACTTTTTTTTAAAATGACATGGTAGCTCGTTGCTATATTTATCTTTACTTCTGTGATTAATAGTACAATTGAATATTTTATATATTTAGTAACAGTTTGCATTTCTCCTTGTGGGAATTGATTAGGATTATTATTTTGCACTTTGCGATTTCAGTGAACATTTTTCTCTTAATTACATACTAGTATTCCTAACAGAATAAAAGTAATCTTGGTCCAAGACCGAAAGGGGACACACAGTAGTCCCTGCATGGAATCCTAAATGTGGCTCTTCTTGATCTTGTGAATTTAAAAACAAGTTGTCTTATCCATACACCCCCACTGCATCTAATAGGAACTGTTAATAAAACAAGAGCGATGATAATAACGTAAGCACTTTTCATATATTAACTCGTTTTAAATCTCACAGCTGTCCCATGAGCAGTGACTATCCCTGCTTCACAGTTAAGAAAACTGAGGTACAAAGCAATTAAGAGAAGCCCAGGGCTAGTTTGGCTTCAAAATCCTTCTTCTTAAATAGGACACTACAACTGAGTAGTTATGGCCCACATGGCTTTACAAATTCTAAAATATATACTCTGACTCTAAGAAAAAGTTGGCCCATCCCGATATAGCTAAATAAAGACAGACAAAAGCCATGTTGTTGTGACGTGGTGTCACTTCCCAAGTTTAAGACGTTGAACTTTCATAGCTTTTAGATATTCTACAATCTTTGTAATTACGTTCATAAGTAAGCAGGTATTGAAATAGAGCAGCTAAATAGAGCTTAGCCTTTTTCTCCATTATTTATTCGAAGTACATTTATCAACACTCTGCAAAACTATGCACAGAACAATACTCTCGGAATTCTAAAAATACACACATAAATCAGATCAAATCTCTGACTGCAGAAAACTTAACTCCATGTTATCAATTCTAAAAATCTATCACTCGCAGAGCTGTCAGATATATATTCTCAAAACTTCCCATCATATTATGCATCACAGCTTCCCCAAATTCTTCAATAACATCCTAGGTCCCACAGGGAAAAAAAAAAAAAAAAAAAAAAAAAAGGTAATTTTCCTCGTCATTCCAGATCATGTTAAGATCTAGTTACAACATGCCGTTCTAGTTCATTCCTTACTATGTCTGCCTTTCAACAAAATCAGGTATTCAGCCTTTCCAGAAGATATCCTACATTTTTGTGTCCTCCTGCCTTTTCTTCTCACCTCTCGTACATGCATGGAATGCCTGCGCAAATCAGAGGCATCAACCTTAAATTCTGTCTCCTCTCAAAAAACTCCCAGGGGGCTTCCCTGGTGGCGCAGTGGTTAAGAATCCACCTGCCAATGCAGGGGACACGGGTTCAGGCCCTGGTCCAGGAAAATCCCACATGCCACGGAGCAACTAAGCCCGTGCGCCACAACTACTGGGCCTGTGCTCTAGAGCCTGCGAGCCACAACTACTGAGCCTGCGAGCCACACCTACTGAAGCCCGTGCGCCTAGAGCCCGCGCTCCGCAACAAGAGAAGCTACCGCAATGAGAAGCCCGTGCACCGCAACCAAGAGTAGCCCCTGCTCGCCGCAACTAGAGAAAGCCTGCGCACAGCAACGAAGACCAAAGGCAGCCAAAATATAAATAAATAAATTTAAGTTAATAGAATAAAAACCTCCCTGAATCCATCACTAGGAGTGATCTTTTCATGGCATGCATGATTACTGCACTAATTATACAGAATTATAACATCCACTCGACATCCTCACAACAGTTCATAACCTCCTAAAAGGCAAGGACCACATCCTTTTCAGTTGTAAGAGCTCAGCAAATAGAGCAAATGTTCAATAAAAACGTTGGTTAAATCGAGCTGAATGAAAGACACTTCAGTGTTAAATTACCATCTGTCTCTAATTTGGTTCTTTCATCTCCCCTGTTTTTTCTCTCTTTTATTCGCATCCTTGTGTACCTTATATGAAGTGATCTGTTGCAGCATTGTAATGCATTAGTCATAACCTAGAGCTTTTCCATGGAATGACTAATTGGGGGGAATAAAATATCTGGTGGTTTTCAGCTTTTTCTTTTACTCAACATTTTGACTTAAAAAAAACAAACAAACTGGATAGCTGTTAACAGAAGGACTCTTAAGGGCAATGATACTTTATGAACTTGCAATCTAAGACATCTTAGAAAAAATGCTTTGAAAAAAACTAACTTTTCTGAACCAGGTCAAGTTATTGATTTAAAAAAAACAATAATACAGTCACAAATGTCTGCAAGCTTAAGGCTATACACCCATAAAAATTTAGAATAAAAGAAAAACTTTTAAATGTATTTTCAGGTGCCTAATGTCAAACTGTCCTCGTTACTCTTATACAGTCTATTTATAGAATTTTTACTCCCCCAGAAAACGTAGCTTGTTAGTACAAGTTGTACTAGATTTCAAGAATTGTAATCCTCAGACAGAAACAGTATTTGACAACTGGGATTCAAATCTAATAGACTGCAGAATCATCTTGCTTGAAAATACTATTTATGTATCCTTCTAAACAGGCCTCCAATAAAATTCAATGTCAATTTGGGAAGTGAAACACACATACAATGGGCATGAAGCAGTTAAAATCCTCTAGGTCCAGAGGACAATTTAGAAATACTAAGAGAGCACCCATGGGATAGCATCTTGCAGTCAAAATTCAACTAAGATGAACTTTAGAACTACTGTAGACTATAAACATACCTCCCCTGATCACAGCCCCAGATATTTTAAAGCAGTAAATATACTTTCAGGAAAGTGACAGCGAAAGAGAATACGTGGCAGAAGTGGACGTTTCTGTATAACACTCATGGGCAAATGTGCAGGCTCTTAAGCCCTCTTCTACCAAATTCACCCCTCCACCCTTCAGTTCAGCCACCCCAGCCTGTGCTTTTCTCTCTGCATCAACATCTTTTGGACTAAAAGGGCCAGAGACGTTGCAAAAAATGTGAAAAGAGGGTATTTGAGCCTTGAATATTATGTGCAGGTAACAGGCTGAGGACATTACTCAGTTGCAAACACAGGACAATTCTCACTGAAGGGAAAGCTTATTCAGAGGACAGAGCTGAGAGCTATGGAGAGCGAGTTCTGGAGTGGAGGACTAAGCCCTTCATCAAGGAAATCATAAATGTGCCCAGATGGATTTCACAGCTGATACTGACCAGGGATTGAAGAAAGTCTTCCTTTTTGAATGGGAGTGTCTGTAGCACTTACCCTATGCCTGTCGCACCATTTGTAAGCCGAGCGTGTGGGCAGCAGATAACTTGCCCCCTCTGCTCACAGGTCTTCAGAATGAGAAAAACTGTCTTCGAGGATTTTACTCATGGAACTGCAACTGCAGAACCTCATGCACTTGGACGTGATTTAAACGATAGGATCCTGGACCACGCCCCTGAGCCTGACGCCATAACGAGGTGAGTTCTCAGACGTCTTGAGGAGGGTATGAGTTTATTTTGCATGTAAGAGGGGTGGGAATTGTGTCGACAAAGGACAGAATGTATTTTCAGAAAACTGCTGACAGCAGTACTTCCTAGTCCAGAATCTTCTAGTCCAGACACTGCACCAAAAAGAAGTGGGGTGTGTTTTCCCATCCCTTGAAATCAAAGGGCCTTGTGAATTTCAAAAGTCTATTTCAAAGAATGGAATTTGGTGGGAGACAAATGCTGCATGACACCCAAGGCTGGGTCATAAGAGGGTACACAGCTTCTGCCTGACTCTCTGTCTCAGGGCACTACAACCCAGCCACCACATTCTAAGGAGGCCCAGGACACATGCAGAGGCCACATAAAGGTGTTTCAGTCAACAGCTCTACCTAAGTGTCAGTTGCCATCAACTTCCAGAGAGGTGAATGAGCAAGCCTCCGTCTAGCAACTCCTCATTGCCCTTAAAGACTCATCTCTGGCATTACTGCTTTTGGAACGCTTTCTCTCGTCACCTGCTATGGATTCCCCTCCTCTGGGCTCCTAGCATCCTACAGTTTTTTCTAACAGTGTGAATCATACTGTACATTGACTGTTCCTTTATTACCCATCTCCCCCATCAGAAGTAAAGATCTTAGTAACAGTGTCTGCCTTCCTCACCTTATATCCTAAGTACTTAACGTTATGTCTGATGTATAGTTTGAACGAGAGTGAATGTGTTGAATAAATGAGATGATCAATATAAAAACAAAAATAGTGCAAAACAGCACAACTGATCAAATAAGATAGTTGAGGTGGGAAACCAGCAGACTGCTGGTTTTGGTTTTGGTTTTAGCCGTGAACACTCACAGCAGTCTGACATGTGGGTGAGGAAGAGACGCCAAAACGCCCAGCTCAGTGCTGAGCCAGCTTGACAAGGAATCAGGACCATGAAAGAACCAAAGCGCCCAGACCTACAGCGCACGCAAGACATTAGATTATATCAAGGGTTCTTGAACATGCTGCTCTTAAGACATTTAGTGCCTTTAAAAATCACTGAGGGTCCCAAATTATGTGAGTTACATTTATCAGTATTTATCTTACTGAAAGTTGATCCTGAGAATTCTAAAGTATGTTTTTGTACTCACTTTCAAATAACAACGATAAACCAATTTTATGTTAGTTTTATGAAATGTAACTACGTTCCCCCAAAATCATTTAGTGAGAAGAGTAACACTGTCTTATAATTTTCCAAATTTTCTTAATATCTGGCAGAATACAGACAGCCAAATTCTCATATCTGCTTCTGCATTCAATCTGATATACTGCTTTGGCTGAAGCATATGAGGAAAATCCATCCACACATAAATAAGTGGTTGGAAAAGGGAGGAGTATTTTAACAGCTTTTTTAAACCATTGTGAATACTCATATTTGATACTTTACCAAAACTCCACAAGCAGTAGCTTATTCAAGGTTAGCTGCTATGTAGAATCTGAAGCAATATTAAAGAACTTTCACACTCTGTTACGGATACTTTAAAATTCACTGGTGTTTCCTGCACTTTGAATGTATCATTTAGTCACTCGTGACTTTGCAACATCATGCACTGGCCATTTAGAAAATATTGGTTTACTGAGCTATACAGATCTTCCAAATATTGACATACTTTATTATTCAATATCAACAATTACACTGTTAATTGTAATTAACAATCCCATCAGCTAAGCTGTTAAATACTGAGAAAGTGTCAACGTCAAAATCTGAGAACTCAAATTTTATCATTAATATCAAATACTGTCCGTTGTTTCCCTTGAAGTGACGGGATCATTCCGTTCATTTAAAAAAACAACAACTCTCAAATACACAAATCTGAATATCCAAAGTCTATCTCTCAGCTGTTATTTCAAGTAAAAACTGTGATCCATTAAAAAAGTTACTAATCTAGCTCAATCATTCACTCAAGTGCTTTTACTTTAGACAACCATCATACTTGGAAATGTAGCAGAGATGCCTTTCCCGTTTAGTCAAACACAGCATTTTTTAAAAGGAGTCAAAATTGAGAGTTAATAAACTGAATAATTATCACTGTGTTATCGAGGACATTCTTCAGTAAAACTGGCACTTTTTTTTACTTTTTTTTTTTTTTTTTTTTTTTTTTTTTTTATATGGGCGAGAAGTGGACAGTGTTGAGTTTTCAGTGACTACTGGATCAGTTTGGTGCCGTTGCCTTGACTCACCATTGCTTTCGCACCCACCAGGAAAGATGTCAACAGACTAAAAATGCCAGACATAATCTAAGTGCTATGGAAATAGTTTTGACCTCACAAATACCCTGCAGATGTCTTGAGAAGGACTGCAGCTGCCCCTGCGGTGCCGCATGGAGCATACTTTGAGAGCCACTGCACTACACCTGCCCAGGCTTCATTAAGGGCATCACTAGTTTTCCAGTATGAAAAATACAAGAGAGTAAATTTCAGAATATTGTAGAGTTGCATCCCATGTCTTACAATAATTCACTGTACCCATCCTAATTTTTTGAGTCGTATTTAAGAGAAATTCATATGGGTGCATCTCAACTAATTCACCTGAAGTAAATAATAATAGTACATATGCAAATACAAACAGGAACAGGATGTGGAGAAAACAAAGAGAAAAGTAAGTCTTCGATTTTGTAAATATTCAAGTGCGGCCTTTTTTTTTTTTTTTTTTTTTTTTTTTTTTTTTTTTTACTGCAAGTGGACAGTGTTGAGTTTTCAGTGACTACTGGATCAGTTTGGTGCCGTTGCCTTGACTCACCATTGCTTTCGCACCCACCAGGAAAGATGTCAACAGACTAAAAATGCCAGACATAATCTAAGTGCTATGGAAATAGTTTTGACCTCACAAATACCCTGCAGATGTCTTGAGAAGGACTGCAGCTGCCCCTGCGGTGCCGCATGGAGCATACTTTGAGAGCCACTGCACTACACCTGCCCAGGCTTCATTAAGGGCATCACTAGTTTTCCAGTATGAAAAATACAAGAGAGTAAATTTCAGAATATTGTAGAGTTGCATCCCATGTCTTACAATAATTCACTGTACCCATCCTAATTTTTTGAGTCGTATTTAAGAGAAATTCATATGGGTGCATCTCAACTAATTCACCTGAAGTAAATAATAATAGTACATATGCAAATACAAACAGGAACAGGATGTGGAGAAAACAAAGAGAAAAGTAAGTCTTCGATTTTGTAAATATTCAAGACACTTTATACCAGCACCTTCTTTATTGGGGAAAATGTGCCAGTAGTTCTCACATGTTACGGGCATTATTATACCTGTCTCTTACATGTATGCATGTGAATCAGTCTGAATAGAGTGACACAGAGGAAAGACCACATAAAGACAGAAGGAGAAGACAGTCACCTACAAGCCAAGGAGAGAGGCCTCAGAAGAAAGCAACCCAGCTGACACCTTGATCTTGGGCTTCTAACCTCCAAAATTGTGAGAAAACAAATTTCTGCTGTTTAAGCCACGCAGTCTGTGGTACTGCACCGTCCTCTGAGCATCCTCACCCAATGGCCCGCTTCAGGAAGGACGCTCACGATCAATGCGACTTTAAACTTCAAATCTGCCAAACTCCAAATGGCAGGTGGAATTTTTCTACCGTGGAAACTTCTCTGGGAAAGTGAGCAAGTCCTCCTACCTATCGTTTCTTCTGTCCCCCCCAAAAGGCAATTCAACCAGAACTATGGTGGCTTTCTGTCACCCCTTGTTTCTCTCCTCTCTTCCGTGTCTATCACTTCTACTTAACGAGCCAGTGAGAAAAGTTTGAACGTGCTGCAAATCCCTTCTTCTTTCATCCGTGTATTCACTGATCTTCTTACTCACTGAATAGTTGGGCAAACACATCCTGAGAGCCAACTAGAGTCAAGGAACCATACCATATCCTGGCAATACACATTTTAAAAGATAGTTCCTGCCCTCACAGAGCTTACTTCCCATTCGGGGAAATACACAAAATACCAATAACAACAACGTTGACATCGACTATAATAACATGTCGGGTGCTTATATTCTATGAATAAAAATAAATTAGACCCAGGATAGAATCCTGGTGAGCCACGGTTGTTTCATTTAGAGTGGGCTCTCTGAAGAGGGGAGAGTCGAGTCCAATCTGAATGGAAATAAAGGAACGAGCCAAGCAGATATCTGCGAGGATACATTCCAAGTAGCAGAAAGAGGAAACGCGAAGGCCCTGAAACTGGACTTGTGCCGTGTGTCCCGAGTGTACAAGGAGGAGAGGGAAAAGCGAGTAGATCAGAGACACCGGGAGCTGGCTTTGGACGTTATCCTGAGGAGCATCTGACTGACTCAGAAGACAGGAAACCATGAGGTAGTGGAGTGGTCTGACCTACCATTTTAATAGCCCCGCTTCGGCTGCTGTTTAGAGAACTGGCTGGAGCGGGAAACTGGCTGGAAGACTTGCCACGACCCAGGCAAGAACACAGACAGTGGCTTTCTCTAATTCTCCCACTTGCCTGGTAAGAGTCACCTTGGGTCCTTTTGAAAACACTCATTCCTGATAGCCTTCCTTTAAAAATTCCGATTCAATAGGCTTGGAGTGGAACTCAGCGATTCATAAATTTAATAAGTGCCAGGAGCAATTCTTCTCACAGGCAAATCTGGGAAGCACAGATTGAAGGCGAGCGGGGATGAAGGAGGCAAGAAAAAGATGGCAGATTCTGGGAAGACGCTTTCAAGATGAGATGGACACGAGTAGGTGCTGGGCGTAGGACTAGAAACAAAGCCAAGGTCAAGTCCAACAACTGGGACCAAATACAGAGCAGGGCACCGAGAACGGGTTTTCTCCTGGTGGGGGAAATATTTGAGGACCCCCCCCCCCCACCACCACCAACAAGGACAGTCCAGCTAAAAGTCTTACGTAGGGTTTGCCAAGGCAACTTTCCAATCCCCTGGACACAGTCATTTGTATGGATGCCTTCTCCACCACCCCCATCACACCCACCCTTGCTGATGAGCCCTGCTAGGAGCCTGGGGAAGTGGGAAAGCCTGAGATGCTCGTCCCAGGGGGTAGAAATCGCAAGTTCAATCACTTACAAGCAAGACTATACAATCTTCAAGCAAAGCAACACGTATCCAATTACGAGATGTTTACTGGGAACATTTTTTACCAGTTTCCTTTAAACTGTTGAACCTCCTTTTTGACTGTGAATCAGTACATGTTTAAACAATAATTAGTACAAGTGGCTTCACAGTTTACCTTAGGGTAACCTTCTTTATGCAACAAAGCGTGAGTGAACAAACTGAGAGCGCTTACACAAATAATAATTCTTCTCGTAAGGAAATGTCTAAAATTCTTCTTCTAACCCCAAAGAAAGAAATCTTAAATTTGATATGATTTAAAGAGCAGATTTTGTGAAGTGATTCATGTTTTTTTCTAGTGAAGAAAAGTAAACTTCACCACTATAACTTTGGTGTGTCTCCTTTACAGAAAGGCATTTGTTTCTTGTTTTGTTCTCATGCGTCTTTCTGTACAAAAGCCAATGCATTTTTTTTTTTTTTTTTTTTTACCATCAAGAGCTGACTTTCTGAATGTAAGTCACATTGAACGGTATCTTCCAACTTTATACCAGAAAGTTTTCTGTTTCCCTTAACTTACAGAAAATAGGAAAGAAAAAGAAACCATTCCATTTGCCAGAAGTCATGATCAAATTTCAGATGACTTTTTGAACTCCGCAATAAGCAAATGCTAAATTTAAGCCGAAGACTCTTCTGACAATGCTCAGTGATATAAGGTTGTTAAGGGATCATAGTTTCGCGTTGCTACATACAGACATCCAAGTGTACACTGACCACAGGAATAGCTCAAGACGGGTAAACAACAATTTATCCCCAGAAGCAATTTTTTCTTCCACTGTGTTGGCGATCTCTTCAGGATTGTTTAGCAAACGCTATAAATTGCAATTAGTGTCACAGTGAACACCATCGATTGGTGGAATCCGGGAATCCAGAATTTACTAGGACACTGTCATCCTTCATCAACAGGTACTAATATTTGATGGACAGTAAAAACATACAAAAATGGTGAAAAGTACGCAGCTTCTAACAAAAGCAGAACTATCCTTTCTAACATCACTCCCTTTCCACTTGCACGGGAATTTGTTTCTTAATCAAGATGCATGAAGTAATAAAACCATACACAGGCCACATCAGATCTGCCTTCCAGGAGCATTTATCCATTCCTTCGTTCAACAAATATTGTGCACCTTCGACATACTAGGTAATTTCCTCAACACTGAGGACCCAGTGGTAAACCAGAGACAAATTCATCAATACCCTTACAGAGCTTACATACTGGTGGGAAGATGGAAAACAGACAAATAAAAATGACCCAGTAATAGAATGTCAAGATGGTGACAGGTGCTATGACAAAAATAAAGCAGGGTCCTCGAGCAACAAAAGAACGTTAGCGAAAAACTGGTGAAATCTGAGGGCGACCTGCAATTCAGTAAGTGATACAACAATGTCAACTGGTCTGTTCGTGATTACTGTACCGGGGGCTAGGTGATGTGTTAATATTAAGGAAAGAAGGGTGAGGGGGTAGAAGGGAACCCTTTGCGTTGTTTTCACAACTTTTCTCCAAGTCTAAAATTAGTTCAAAATTAAAAGTTTAAGCACAAATAAAGCAAGAGAGGAGAGCAGTTCCCGGGGCCCAGAGGGGACAAGCTTCTACAGAACTGGCCAGAGACCGCTTCTTTGAGGGGGCGACATTGGAATAGGCTTCTCTCCACAAAGACTGAGGAGAGAGGTCCTCCAGACAGAGGGAACAGCAAGGGCAAAGCCCCCAAGGTAGGGTGAGCTTTACAGCTGTAAGAAAGAGAAGGAAGAGGACAAGTAGGAGACTGACCACAAACGAGGCAGAGAATCAGCTGTGGTCAGATCACGCCAGACAACATAGGTCCTCAGTGCTGGGAAAGCACTGGAAGTTTTCAAGAGAATCATGTGATCTGATTTAAATATTTCAAATATTTTAAGTCAAGTGGAGACAGAATGGAGGAGGGCAAGAGCAGAAACCAGGAGATTTGCTGGGAGACAACTAGAAAATCCCACACGTTACTGGGAGAGTCTCTGGAAATACAGGACCCAGGACAGAAATGGTGAATTCTCAGGATCAGTTTTGAAAGTAGAGCCAGTAGGATTTACGGATTAACTGGATGTTGAGTCTGAGCAAAAAGCAGGAGGTGAGTATGACTCCTAGATGTTTGGCCTGACTTTCATTGTATGACTGCCTGGAACACTGGTGATCTTTCAAAGCACAATCTGACATGTGAGCGCAGTTTGTACTGGATATTCTAGAACGTCTTAGAGAATAAAGATCACAACATATTGATCTGGCCGTACAGATAAGATGTGTTTCTCTTTTCATCCTGGGGCATCGATGCCATCAAATTACCTGAATTACAAACGTCATTACATCAGAAAACTTGTGTCGCTCACAAGTTGGTCTTCCCAATGGACAATCTGATTTCCACCTCTCTCCTACCTTGAAGCAGGACTCATATTCACCATAAAGAATCCATTCCGGGCATCCCTGGTGGCGCAGTGGTTGAGGGTCCGCCTGCCGATGGGGGGGGACGCGGGTTCGCGCCCCGGTCCGGGAGGATCCCGCGTGCCGCGGAGAGGCTGGGCCCGCGAGCCATGGCCGCTGAGCCTGCGCGTCCGGAGCCTGTGCTCCTCAACGGGAGAGGCCACGACAGGGAGAGGCCCGCGTA
>NW_006774279.1:247854-255319 GCF_000442215.2 Lipotes vexillifer | reverse complement strand
ATGGCCGCTGAGCCTGTGCGTCTGGAGCCTGCGCTCCGCAACGGGAGAGGCCACAACAGTGAGAGGCCCGCGTACCGGGGGGAAAAAAAAAAAAAAAGAGTCCATTCCTACCACACATTACCAGGTACTCTAGAGTCGAATTAGTATATTACAGGAGAAGTGGAGAGGAAGGCTCAGGCCATACACTGTAACTTGGCAGAAGCTCGTCCCTGTTACGCTGCGAAATAGGTGCTCCTCCCTCTCCAAGGCCGCCCCATCCTGTAGCTGAATATACCTATTCTCTCCTCTCTTTCCCCCAGAAAGTATTCTCTCTCCTCCATTTTTCCAAAAAAAGAAAATTAGTTCTGGCCCTTAACGGGCCTATTCCACTGGAAGAAGCAAACATCCTGCAGGGAACTGGGCCATGTATTTTGGAAGACAGTTGGGGCAGCTATTGTTACTTGAGGTGGCTAGTTGAAAGCCTCACTCAGGTGTCCCTTCCTACCGCACAGAATATACTTCCTTAGGGAAGTTCTAATAAACAGAGTTTTGTTCAGGTCATTATAGTCACAATATGGTGACCAGAAAGTCTGCTGGGACATAAAGGCAGGTGTAACATCACGGGAGAAAGGAGACAGTCACGGTTTATACAAGGTACTACAGGAGCACTCACATCCTGTGACTTCGGGGAATAACTGTCCTAGGAGAGATTTTTCCTCTCTTAGTTCACCCTTATTTTCCATGTCGCTGGTAGCCTGTTGGGTACTGTGGTGTATACTGTGTTTCTTACACACATACTCTTGATACATTTTACAAACTGAATAAGATGTGCATCCACGAAGGAAGGGTTTCTCATCCTAAGGGTGACAACAGGAACTGCAAAGTGAGCTTTGGCAGCTTGGAAACGCGTGAGGTACCCTGAGTGATAAAGGAGGCTGGACTCGACAGTGAAAGGAGCACCAGGCAGGGACTCTCAGCAACTCAGTTTCTACATCAAAACCCAATGGAGGTAACTCCAACCATAGCTACCACTCTCACCATATGCCAGACTCCGCTATGCACTTCACACGGACTGTCTTGTTTAATCCTCTCAATAATTCTATGAGACAGAGGTTATCTGTAGGAATACTATTAGAGTCCTTGAATTACGTGAGGGAAGAGAGGCTCAGAGAACTTAACGTGGGCCACCAGGTAGGGATGTGAGAAGGGTAGGGATGATTTTAATGCAAGAAACAAAGAACAAGTATAAACAAGCTTCCATTACTTATGGGACTATGGTAGTGCTGGGTAACCAAAGTAGGAAGATAGAGATACAGATACAGACACATATAGAGATACAGATACTGATAGAGTTACAGATACAGACACAGATAGAGGTACAGACAGAGACAGAGACAGAGACAGAGATACAGACAGAGATACAGATACAGACATAATCTGTCCCGTAAAGGTGAAGCTATTGAGCCTGTATGGCTTCGTCACTGGTATACAATCACGTGGTGGCTATCAAATTTTGGGCAGAGGACAAAGAAGGCATCACTAGGTTTCCTATAATATCAAAACAGAAAAAGAGAAAAGAGTTCCATCTGAAGAATCCGTGAAGAGAGAGGACGAGAGCTGTGTCTGCTGCTAGAAGAAACTAGTCGGACATGCTTTGGATCCTGGAAAGGGGAGACACTAAGTCAGCCTGAGCCACAGAAAGCAAAAGCCACTAGTGATGTCTAAAACAGAAAAAGATGTCTGGGTTGAAAAGCACAACGCTGCCCATGCAACCAGAAAGCTGAGTGTGGAAGATGTGGGTTTTAGAGTTAGAGGCCACATTTCAAGTCACAGCTCTGCTACTAACTTGCCTTGGGCAAGGTCTTTAACTAATCTTAGCTGTGGATTTCCGACTGTGAAATGATCATAATAGTTCTATCTATTTCTTAGGATTGTTATGATGAATATAGGAAAAGTTAGGGACTGCACCTGCAGAGTACCTAGAACATTCTAGATGTTCAGTAAATGAAAGTATCCTTCTGCTTCACGCTTCCCTCTTTACCAAACACACCTGTGTAACTCCTCATCCCGAGCTTACACCGAATGTTCAGAGAGCAAAGCATGCCACAGACCAAAACTGACAACACTGCAGGGACTCGAGGACAGGAGGCCAGAGAAAGCACACACCTCACAGACTCTAGCAGGTCCACTCTTCCCTCCCAGCTGCCGGCATTGCCACAGACTCCGGATCACGTAACTCGTGCTGCAGAGAGTCTGTCTGCCTCGACCCCCTCGCTGCACTATACTCCTAGTGCTTGTGGGCTTTTATTTTTCCTAGCTGTCTCTTTTCTACTTTACCCAATTAAGAATGCAAGAAAACTACGGTTACTAGTTCGTCCAAGCATATATTTCCTGGAAATACTGGTTTTCCAGATGTGGAGTCAAGCAAGGAAAAAAAAAAAAAAATGTGATAATCCCCCCTAAATAATCAGCAATTATAATATTATCTTTCTGTGAACTTAAGGATTGTCTCAAGTAGATGGATTTCACGTTAAAAAATGGAATTTCATATGCAAATCCTGACTTAATAGCCTTCCTTCTAATTAAAAGTACAAATTCCAAATATGAGAGCTGATATGACATCAAATTAAAGCAGCTCATTTAGGCAGCTCATGGCCTCATCCTCTTTCTCCAAAAATATATTTACCTTAGGCCTCCTCCAAAAAAAATCATTACTTGTCATTTATAAAAATAGTGGATGAAGTTTGGAGTTGACCCAATCATCTGAATAGTTTGGACTTGAATCACATATGATTCCCATGAGGCAGAGGCACGTGGTCCACAGCCCACACAAGCGATGGCTTTCGACTCCCTAAACTTGCACCGTTTTTGCTCTTCTCTTCCTCCCCATGTTTCCTTCCCCTAATCCTACTTTTTGGGCCAAAGATTATAAATAAAAATCAGTGTATAATAATGTGGATAATCTGAGGAGTCTACACATGTAAATGAACACGTGTGAGAGCTTTTGGCTTCTGGCTGCACCGAGGAGGAGAAATGGCAGATGGCACAGGAGAAAAGGGGGCTACTTTGGGAAAGGGTATTTTTTGAGCTTGAGGCACACAAGGTGTTCCATCAGACCCACGCGAAAACGTTGACACATGAAGGTGTGGAGGGAACACCAGCCACCTCTCCCTAGCTTTATTTTTTCTTGACAACTCACCAATACTGAGGGAAGACAGAAGGAGCAGGGTTGGCGTTACCGAGAGGAAAGTTATGACAGAGGAAGAAAAGACGCGAACGCAAGTACGGTTATTTTGTGATAGTAGCTGGTGCTGAAGCCCACCGTCTCCTCCCCTCTGGTGGCAGGCCCACAGGGTGTTTGCTTTGCGGGGAGTCCAGTCCCCTACTCTGAGCCCGTGTGCTTCTGGCGGAGCTAATACCGGCCCTCAGGTCCCGAAGTGAAACACAACCAGGCTAAGGCAATCCACGCCTTCTGCAGCCCAGGCCACCAGTGCAGATGTGAGCCCCACATCAGACCAACCAGAGCCACGGAAGCTCAGCTGGGGGATTCCATTTGAATTACTGGAGAAAAAGACGTTCCTTTCAGTGGTTCTCTGAGTATCGTGGTGAGAATGTGGCCACCACAAGGGCTTGACAGTGGAGACATCTAGAGAAACTGGACACAAGAAATGGGTCTTACTGACATCTTTTGAGCCTCATTCAAGTGATGCAGTAAGCTAGTCCTAGCCCTGTACATATACTCCCTTTTGGTTTAAGTTAATTTGAGTTGAGTTTTCTATCACCCATAAGGGAAAGAGACAATATTCTCAGAATCCCCAGGATGAGACCAATTTAAACCATTCGTTATCAGCAACCTGATCATGAATGGCCATGTATCTCTACGGTTACAGTGAGAACAGGCAGCTCCTCCAGAGATCTGTACTGGAACGAGTGGGAACTGCTATTAGGGACTCTGCAGAGCCTAAAAGTGGGATGTCTTGGAAAATGAAAAATCCTTAAAAGGAAATATAAAAGCACCAGAGACCAATTCTGACTGACCCAGAGTTTTCCCTGGAGCCAACTGACTGTGATATTTTAATTCAAATTGCCAAAAGAAACCATCACATGGGGCCTCCCTGGTGGCGCAGCGGTTGAGAGTCCGCCTGCCGACGCAGGGGCCGCGGGTTCGTGCCCCGGTCTCGGGAAGATCCCACAATGCCGCGGAGCGGCTGGGCCCGTGAGCCGTGGCCGCCGAGCCTGCGCGTCCGGAGCCTGTGCTCCGCAACGGGAGAGGCCACGGCAGTGAGAGGCCCGCGTACCGCAAAAAAAAAAAAAAGAAATCATTACAAACAACACACACAGTCTCAGTATCGAACTGGGGCCATGCGGCATTATAAGATCTGGTCACGTCGGTTCTATAGGTTTAAAGTCCAAATGAATCAAATAATTGCATCAACTACCTACTTTAGCTGAACGCCACTGAACTTGAAAAATTAAAGGAATTAAGTACAGAACAAGTGGATGCACTATCCTTTGAGATGCCCTACAAGGAACAGCGTTAACTGCTGAAGGGCGTCACTGAGAACAAAGGCATGTGGAAGAAGTTCAAGGGTTAAAGCCCCCCGAGCGCCACGGGCGTGGCCGGACGCTCCTGGACTTGAACCTGAGGCAAGCAGCTCGAGGTAGCATCCTGGGATCAACACAGAAAACGAAATGACAATAAAATATCAATCTCACGATCTCTGGTGCTTTGAATAGACAGCCCCCATAGGTAGAACCGCTGGAAGTTAGCACACAGAATGTTTAAAAAAAAAAAAAAAAAAAAAAGCCTCCGAGTGGGAACAAATGTCCTGTTACAAGAAATACAAAATAAAGGCATCTGGTAGATCACCTCCAAGATGGCTGTCATGAATTGTTCCCTTCCTGTCTGTGCACACCAAACCCCATCAAGGCTATTCCTTCCTTCCCCGGAAATCTAGTCTGGCTTTAGTGACTTGACTGACCAGTAGAATAAGGTATAAGAACACCCCAGGAGCCGGGTCCTAAGAAGTCTCTCAGCTTCCACTTGGGCCTTTGGGTACCATCTCCTTCGGAAAGTTCCTTCTGGGGGCAGCA
The DNA here is from genome assembly GCF_000442215.2 of Lipotes vexillifer. NCBI lineage: Eukaryota > Metazoa > Chordata > Mammalia > Artiodactyla > Lipotidae > Lipotes > Lipotes vexillifer. The sequence continues at coordinate 250,246 of NW_006774279.1, read as the reverse complement.
GGCACTATGTAAGACATCTGACTCTCTCGAGCCCCCATACTGTGAGGAAACGCAAGGGAGCGTGTGGAAGAGTCCTAGGAAGAAAGAGAGAGAGGGGAATCCCCTGGCAGCCCAGTGGTCAGGACTCCACGCTTCCAGTGCCGAGGGCCCGGGTCCAACCCCTGGTCAGCGAACTAGGATCCTGCAAGCTGTGCAGTGCAGCCAAAGAAAGAAAGAAAGAAAGGGAGGAAGCGGAGAGAAAGAGAGAGAAGGGAAGAGAAAGGAGGAGGAGGGAGGGGAGGGAAAGGAAATATATCCTTGTCTGGCCCTATTCTATCCATCCCAATCCACACTGCACACGGGTGAAGGAAGAAAGCCCCTTGGACGTTCCATCCCAGCAAAGGCGTTACAGAGACAAACTAAGGAAGTGAACCCCACCAGCAACTCACACCAACGCCCCAGCCTCGCCATCCCACCCAACTCAAGCCACCGGAGGCCCCAGTCATCGTGGAACATAGATCAGCAACCCAGCTCTGCCCTGTCCGAATTCCCGACCTGCAAGGCCATGAGCAGGACGAAAGGATCGCTGTTCCGCGTCACTAAGTGCTAAAGCAGCGTGTCATGCAGGAATAGGTAGCCAGGACAGCCACGATCATCTGAAGTCGATATTTCTGGTCTGGATTAGTACTTTCAAAACGAATAACTCACTGTGCTCTAAAATCTGCATCAGGAAGCAGAATATTCACATGTTCCACAGAAGCAAAGTCAAAGCTGAGATACCAAGTTTTTTCAGTTGCCGTGTACTGTGCTTTGCTAAAGCAGGACAGCAAGCAAACCAAATTTCACAGATCGTTTTTAAGGAACAAAGAAATGGAAGCGATACCTATGGACCTGCGTTCTGAGACCTAATCATGAAACGTTAAAGACCATTAAAATCGTGCAATCAGCAACTCATTTAAGAAACGAAAGTCTCTCGCCATCTGTTTTAGTGAATCTGCCCAATTTAACACATGAGATGAAGCCGTTTCGCCAACACAGTCTGTGTTTCTGATTTTCTAAACTTACCCTACCTCTGACCTTTATGATTAAAATCTAATTTAAAATAGGGTTATTTTTAAAAGGTAGAGATGGAGTAATTGTCTCCTCTATTACAGTTATGACTCATTGTTAACCTACTTAACTTGCTGATTCACTGCCATGCCTTTCATTGCAACCTTTTTCAAAGCAAGGTCCAAAAAATTGCAGATTGCAAAACAAACTCTGCTGACAAAAATACGCAATTCCCTTTCACTGCATGATCAAAACAACTAGAAAGACTTCTACAAATTTACAAGAGTCTCATCTTCCAGAATTGGGAATTAACTGAGTCTCTGATTCAATTACCCAACTTTTCAATTTAATCAATTAGCCAAAAGTTTTATTTAACAACTACTATGTGCCTATCCTTACCCTGGGTGCTATGAAGCAACACAAAAGTATCATATGGCATTGTTCATACTCGGGATCTTGAAATCTAGTTGGGAAAATAAAACTTGTGAATACAGACAAATTCAATGACAAGAGAGATCTGCTTTCTTCCAGGCACATAATTCACCCATAAATAGAAGAGGAAAATCATATATGCAGATAACAATCTTCTAATCCACTGAATGCCACGAGAACTCTCCCCGTGTTCTATCTGGATACTATCTAACCTTCCCTGCAAGGCTTACAAGAATCCCGAACTAGTGTGAAACAAGCGCCTCTCTGCTGTTACCCTGGATTATAGGGTTGCCCCCATGTGAGAAACAAGCCACAGCACAGAAACTGCAACGTTTCAGACCTTCTTGACATTTGATTTGGGGCTCAGATGTGGACCCGCCATGTTCTCTGTCCATGGTCCTCAGTATAAATTTCACGTCTGTTCTGAATAGTCATTAGGACCTCTGGTCTATCTGGTTTCATCTCTTCAAGAGGATGACTCGGTATCTCTTTGATGTGGCTCCCAGGGGGTCTCCAAAGTTAATCATGTGTGGGCCACATAACTGCGTTTGAAGCTAGAGCAACACAGATATGCTGTGCAAATCTGGCGGAACAGTTCACAGCCATCCTCGTATAAAGCACTGACAAATGCAACTTTGCTGCTTAATTTCACTTATTAGGATATAGAAAGCATTCAGGAAGGGCTAAGTATATTTGGATCACGCTGGCTTCAAAAAAAATCAGGAAAGTCTGAGTATTATCTCCTCCGATAATGTCTCCTTTTTTTAAGAGTGACTGCTTCCAGAAAAGTCATAAGCACAAGGTCAGAAAAGAGCAGATAAAATGGTATTGCTTTGATGCTCTTCAAAACACCATCTGCCTTGTGTCCACCCCCTTGGTTCAGGGACCTCACACACAGCCCCCAACGTACTGATGTATTTCCTAGAACAGC
>NW_006774279.1:245088-247844 GCF_000442215.2 Lipotes vexillifer | reverse complement strand
CACACACACACACACACACACACACACACACACACACACACACACACACACTCTCTACCACTGAACTAATTTTTTTCTTTTGAAATACCTCACCTCAGATTCTCACCATTACCTCAGATTCTTCTAATAGAAGATAGAGGATAGACACCTTAGGAATGTCAAAATACTTTACTGAATTTTTTTACTTTTAATGCAACTCATTATAATATATTTCAGGATTAAGTGTTCCAAAGCCAAGACAATGGAGAAAGAGAGAGAGAGGAAGAAAGAGGGAAGGAAGGAAGGAAGGGAGGGAGGGAGGGAGAGAGGAGGGAAGGAGGAAGGAGAAAAAGAAAGAAAGAAAGAAAAGGTCACCAATCCTTCAACAGCATCTGTAAACTTAAAGAGAATCAGAGAACTTACATTTTTCTCATCTGTCTCATCTAAAATTTTCAATGTGGATTTTAGGTTTGTGAAAGAAAGCTTATTTTTGAGGCAACACCCCCCCAAACTTATCCATGTAAGCCTCTCAAGCAGACACTTTGTACCATGAAAGTATTTTATTTGAAGCACAGGATTTGACTCTTTGATTTGACTTGAGCTATTGCCACTTGCTTTCCTCACCTCCTTCTTTCCCATCCTCTCGCTAAAACAAACTCTGACTGTCCAACCCTTCATGATTCCTGTGGGAGCATTCACTGACAGGGACCATCTCTCATCCCACCCATTTTCCAAGTTTAGCTGCTTCTCTGCACCCTCCAATTGGAGTAAGATTTGAGTTAAGAAAAGTGGTCTAAGTCATCAAGCATCCTCTATTGCTTTATTGCTCTTTAAGGGTTATTTCAAGATGCCCTGGGTACCTCACCCCGGTTAGGCTATGATATCTGAGACATTTTCCCCTTCAAATCTAAACTAATAGAGAGTTTTTTTTTTTTTTAAAAAAAAAGAATGGATCAACATTCCAGAGAGGCTCTTGTTTTTCCCCGACAGGTCTGCCCATCCCTACAAGCTGCATTTTTGTAAGAACAGTCCCCAAGTGAGTCACGGCAACAAAAGAAACAGAGAGTTTCTCAATGTGAGACAGGAAGAATTTTTTTACTTGAACTTGCATGTTGTTTATAGTTTCAAACAGGAACTGGAAGAAAAGGGTTTCACTCTCATTGAGCCTCTCCAGTCATGGATTCTTTTTAAGCCTTGCTGTCTGTTCCTTCCCCTCGGCAGTGAGTGCTTGGATGGGCTGTGACTCAGTTTCCCTTGCTTTCATCTCACTCACTCTTTCATCCATCTTCCCCCGCTTGCCAGGAGAGTCTTTGCCAGTGTTGGTTGCAAACTGCAGTTCTAGCGACATCTCTGTACCAGTCCCTCCCCATCTTGCCAAGTCCAGGTTTCCACCCGTCCAAGGTTCTTCATACCCCTGCCCCGATCTCCGCTCCTCCCCTCGCACGTCGCCACCCCATGTAACCTTCTCTGCGACCTTTCTCTCTCCTCTTTCCTAGAAAAATATTTCTCCCAAATGCCTCATTCTTCTCCCCCTCAGTATTCGGCCTCCGGGTCTATAAATAACCATTGCGAATGTCACGTAGACTGCTGCTCAGAGGACCGCGTTTGCCTTCAATTATTCCATCTTTACACGTGACTTGCCCAGTGCACAACACACTGCCTGGGATGGGTAGTCTTCCCGTAACTCTTGATTCAATAAATGAATAACTCATGTTGGTCCTCGTGGCTGCCAGCTGTGTTAACAATAACCTTCCTTGGGTTAAGTATAATGCGAACCCTGATCGTGTGTTCTGGTTTGGTCCTGCTGCCAAGATCAATGCATGATGAAAGCATCTGACATCTTATGGCGAGGCATGGCTGTGTAGTAGCCCAAGGAAAGCCGGGGAAGGAGTTCCAGCCCGGCAGCTGTCCATGGGTGGGAGAGAAGGAAGGTGCTGGTGGACAGAGAAGCAAGAGGGCAGAAGGAAAGCAGCTTGGAGGGGAAAATGACTGAATCCAGAATTATCCTAACGTTCAGTCTCATTATAGGGAAGTGACCTATACCCAGTTTGCAAGATGAAGCCTCAGACACTGTAACACAGAGGAAGCCCTATGTGGCAGCAGGTGTAGAAGCCCTGTTGATGCAACAGAGGAACTGCAGTGGGAGAAGACTACAGCTTGAGGAAAGTTCCAGGCCATTCAAAGCGGAAAATGGAGTCAGGAAGCCTTGGGGGTTGCGCTGGAGTAATGGAATTGGACCTGACATTTATTTAAATACTTCTTGGGTCAGGATTAGTCAGGGAAATCAAGTGAGACTGGCTCTCTAGATGAGAAGATAAGTCAGTCCACCTCTGAAACTAAGAAACCCAGAGGGAGGAAAAATGAGAGAGAGACTGACGGTAACTTCAAAAAACGGGTTGTTTTATTCCTTGGGCTTCAATTTCTTAATCTAGAAAATGGAGAATGCAGTGTTTGCCCTTTGGCCCAGTTGGATTGTTTTGAGTCTTACATGAGAAGGAGGTGAAGAGCCACTAAAACCCAAAAGATAAATTATTACTGTTGCTATTATTTTCTGTTTGGGATCAAAAGTTTCCATTAGCTCAGTCTAGAAGTTAACGCACTACTGGACACTATCTTTAACAACTGAAAACACATAAAATACAACATAACAATAAGCGAGCAAAGAGAAAAATTACATGCACCTTTCAACACTCTATTATAAAAGAGGCTTTGGGGTAGATGATTTTGCCCAATTGAGGGTGTTCTGAGCGAGCATGTTTTTTTTTTTTTTTTTTTTT
>NW_006774279.1:244309-244853 GCF_000442215.2 Lipotes vexillifer | reverse complement strand
CCCGCGTCTCCTGCATCGGCAGGCGGACTCTCAAGCACTGCGCCACCAGGGAAGCCCTCTGAGCATGTTTAAGGTAAAGCCAGGCCAAGTTACGACGTTAGGAAAAGCACTGAAGAGGATGATCAGGTTCCCGGAGCTACTGTTTGGAGACAAAGTTAACATGTTTAACACTTTTGCTATATTCACAGAAGAGCTACAGTCGCCATTAAAAATAATACCTCCCATGTACCAGGCAGAGCGCTAGCAGCCTCACCTCTCAATTTCTTTCAATCCTCACGAAAGCCCCAGCGTGTAGGTATTATTATATACGCTCTTCAAGTGGAGAGGTGAATCAGCTTGCCCAAAGCCATACTGACCATCTGGCTGCAGGACTGCCTGATTTCAGCGACACTGCTGTTCCCACTAATCCAGTCCTTTTCGAAGCTTTGTTCTTTTAACAGAACACTTTTTCTTTTTCCCCCACTAAACGCTACTCAGAAATCCAATACGGAGCAGCAGAGCTGTTCTTCTGAAATAGGGGGTGAGCGGGGCGGTGGGGGGGGGG
>NW_006774279.1:232263-244201 GCF_000442215.2 Lipotes vexillifer | reverse complement strand
GCATTCCTGGAACACAGTCGGGAAGTTTCTATGTCACTGTGCCCCCCTGCCCACTTTTTAATGCCCACCGGAAAACGCAAGGGCCATCCAACTGAAAGGAGGAGGGAAACAGGCTGCAAAGAGCAAAGCGCTTTTCAGCCAGCAGTTTGTTTAAACAAACGTGCATCTCTTCACGTCAGTTCTGACGGTATCCCCCGCGGGTCATGTAGGAGACATTCACTCAGTACCTGTCATGCACCAAGTACGGAATCAGGCTGATTATTGCTCTTAGGCATTTCATAGGAAAGGGATGCAAGAGAAGGTAACTCGGTGTGTGGCCTCGTGAAAGAGGCTTGGGCTGGTCCTACAAGCCCCGGCTGCCGTTTAGCTGCTGCTGCATGGTCTCAGGAAATTCACCAGCATATGGAGCCTCAATTTCTCATTTGTGACAATGAAACAAGACGTGGTTGGGTCAGGTTCTGACTGAGGATCTTCTCATTTCTAGAGCCCTCTGTATGTGTGGACAACCTCCCCAGCCTTATTCATCTCTACTCCCCAATCCAATTCTCTGTCCCAGCCAAAGAACACTAACCCCTAAACGGGGTTTTGCTATTTCTTTTTTCTCTTTTTGGTATACATGGTCCCGCCTCGGGGTGTGCTAGTAAACGCTTAACAGTAGTACGATTTTATCATCATTATTATAAGAGTTGACTGAGAAACTACAGAGCTCCAGGCTTCCGCAGGCACCATGGCAGAAGCCATGTAGAATTCCAAGAGCTGACGTCCTTCTTTGCCTGGATTACTCACATGTACTTTCCAAGTCTCCGCTCAGCTGGCACCCTTTCTAGAAAATCTTCCCCCCTTGACTGGGAGTTTGGGGTTAGCAGTTGTAGACTATTATATACAGGATGGATAAACAACAAGGCCCTACTGTGTAGCACATGGAGCTATATTCAATATCCTGTGATAAACCATAATGGAAAAGAATATTAAAAAAAGAATGTCTCTATGTTTATAACTGAGTCTCTTTGCTGTACAGCAGAGATGGGCACAACACTGTATTGATAAATCAATTATACTTCAATTTACAAAAAATTAAATTAAAAAAAAAAGTCTTCCCTCATTATAACTCCTGAAGGGGGTTCCAATGTGCTGAACCACCACTGGACACCAGAATCCCCTAGGGAGCTTTATTTTTACTATGTATTATTATTATTATTGTAAGGACACTTGACATGAGATCTATCCCCTTAACAAATTAATAAGTGCACAACACCATGTCGCTTGTTATAGGCACAGTATCGTACAGCAAATCACTGGAATTTATCCATCTGTCATAAGTGAAACTTTATACTTGTCCAAGGGCAGCTCCCCATCTCCCCCTCCCCCGTCACCAACCTCTAGCAACGCTGTTTCACTCTGATTCCACGAGACACTTCACTGAAGTGGAAGTGCCCCGTATTGGTCCTTCTGTGCCTGGATATGGTCACTTAGCACACTGTCCTCTAGGTTCATACTTGTTGTCACATATGGCAGCATTTCCTTCTTTTTAAAGGCTGAACACTCTTCCACTGAACTATATAGACCATATTTTAAAGGGTGTCCCAGTCCCCGTGGGGTAGATACTCCATGACGGCCCACGTCTAGCTACCAGTGTGACCCCACTGCAGGCAGCGTTGGGAAAGGCAGCACACCGTGATCGAGGATATTCCCACCACCGGGATGCAACAGACATGGACAACCTGGAGGGCACAGATAGTAAGACAAGGTCGTAAAGCTGCCATTAGGAAGTGACCAGCTTTTTTGTTCTTTTATTTGTTTGTTTGTTTTTGGCTGAGGCGCGGCATGCAGGATCTTAGTTCCCCGACCAGGGATCGAACCCCAGCCCCCTGCAGTGGAAGCACAGAGTCTTAACCACTGGACCGCCAGGGAAGTCCCCAAGGAAGTGACAAGTTTTGAGTGTCTCTTACCTTTGCTTGTAATGTAAACTATTTAAATTTTTATAATGATTCACTCACCACATTCCCTTTCTCTCTCTCTCTCTCTCTCTCTCTCTCTCTCTTCTCTCTGTGTGTAAACTATTTAAATTTTTATAATGATTCACTCACCACATTCCCTTTCTCTCTCTCTCTCTCTCTCTCTCTCTCTCTCTCTCTCTCTCTCTGTGTCTCTCTCTCACTTGCGTAATCTACTACAAGTCTTAAGCCTAGGTCTCTTACACAAAACAATAATATAAAATTGAAATATCAGAAAAGTCATCTGCTGTAGTGCAAAGAAATTAGTCCATCAACTTAGAGAGACAGGAGACCTGCAGCTTGCCACTCCATGTACTTGGTTTAAAGCCCCACGATGCTCAATGATTCGAGAGAAAATTAATTCGAGCACCTGACAACCACTGTGGAAACACTGGCTACACCTATGTCGATTCTATTACATTAAAATAAAATTAAGACAACAAAGAAGGGCTTTGGGGGCATTTCTGTGTTCCTGGCCATTTCCTAAGGATCTACACAGGTGCTCAATGAATAAGACAAATAAATTTGAGAAAGGAAATATTATGAATTAAGCAAAAAAAAAAAGAAAAGAAAAGAAAAGAAAAGAAATCTGGAGGTGGTGATAAGAGCATTTTTGAGATCCTGTTCACTTTTTCAACTTTTCGTTGTTACTGTTAGCCTCGGTTACGGTACCAGCCTACTCCGAGCTAAGTACGCATGTAACACATGAAGTTTCCAGATGAAAAGCAGGCTCATACGGAAGAATGAGATATTCAAAATGATATCCTGAGTTTTATTAAAGCAAAACACACTGCAGAACACAAATAATTCTAAGAAAGTAATAGCCATTACCTCACACTAGTCACTCTGCATGACTGAAACAGGGAAATTTCACCAGGAAAAAATTACAGTCATTTTCTGTGTTTGTTTCTATTATTACCTACCTAGGCAGTAGGTTATGAAACAAAGAATTGCAGTAGAATTTGAACAAGAGCGAACTCCCACTCCCCATCCACGTTTGCAACAAACAGAAGAGCTTCCATCAACTAAGCAAGTGCTCACGACCAAGTCAAATGCTAAAATGCACATCTGATAAAGAACCACTGGACTGGGAATAAATAATAATTAGGCAGGAGTCTACGAAAGCTGTAAATAGTAACAAGGTTCCACGGGAAATGCTCTCTGACTATATTAACAAACCTTCTCTATTTGAGCTAAATGATCAAAACCTTCTCCTTGGAACTCAGAATAAAGCACGTTTATTTGTTTTAATGAACTCCCTAAGGTTCTGGTGACGACCGCGTCTTTCTGTAATACTTTGGTTGCCCTGCTTCTAAGGAAAGGTACCACGATGCACGGCTACCACACCTTCCTCAGATGTGCACCTTCCCAGGAGCAGGACAGAGGCAGATGTGGTGTACGAACAGTGCAGGGGCTTATTTCTCTTAAAGCAAAATGGAAACTGACAATAGGAAGAACTCTGATGAAAACATAACAAAACTGTGTTCAGATGGTCAAATAGTAATTGACACTGGCAACATGGCACAGGCCTCTGCTTAGGAACTCCACACGTTTTTGTGTTTTATCAGCCCAGAAGTGCAATCAGGCATCAGGTCCTTTTCTGATTGCTGGAGCAGATTTTGATCATCCTTTTAGGCACATCCCTCAGGAACAGCGAGTGGGAGTTTCTCAGTGTACCTGTCCCTGTCTTACGAATCCCTTGTTCCCCTCATTTCTGCTGATAAGCTTCCTGGGCCAGGTGCTGCTTTGGAATTTAAATGTGTTATGGTTTTCGCTGCAGTTGGTATAGTAAGTTGAAGCTCCTCTCCAGGGTCAAACAAAAAAAAAGGACCAGACTAGTGGGGAGACAGGCGAACACCAGACAAAAATGGAGTCTGGAGTCAGTCAGACTTGGACGCAGGCTACTAACACCATCAGTTACTGATTGGATGACCTTGGCTCTCTTGCCGCCCACCTCCCTAAATGCCAACGTACATCACATCTATGCAGTAATAACTGTGGGTCCCTTGAACTGGACCCGTCAGAGAATAAAGGGAAAACTGGATAACAATCTCCCACTTGCCATTTTTGTAGAGTCCACAGGGTATGATGCAGCCACCCTGGAATGAGAGTGAGAGAAGTATCTGAGCTAGACTGTATACAGCACTATGTCATTCTGTAAAGAATGGGATAGTTGAAAGTGGTTAAAAGCAATAGTCTGCAACTAAAAATGGAAAGATTGGGCAAGATATTAGAAACAAACCACCACAGCAACCTCCCAAGTCGTAACAAGAATTGGGCAATAGGAGGACGGCCTGAGTCACCGTCAAGGAGAGGAGGCAACGATAGGTCAGGACGTGGATAGAGCATATGCTGGAGAGAGGACACACGAAGACGGCTTGAGGCTGGAGAGAGGACAGACGAAGACGGCTTGAGGGTGAGGATGTGAAACGGTTTTTCCAATCCCGATCTAGTTTATTTTTATCTCCCTCATGAGATGTAAAATCATTCACATGACAGTTTGATTGAGACCTTATGGGTACCGTTTCCATTGTGCAAGACAGGAATATTTAGGGCAGAAGCCTCCTGCCAAATGGTAACAGAAGATGGCCAGCGTGAGCAAGCGTCAAGTGGAGAGCAGGGCAACAGTTAAGTGAATCTGGGGAGAGGAGGCCACCAGTGTGATCATCAAAGTCAATGTTTTACTGTCATCGTAAGAATCGCCTCTTGTTTGTATCCCTCGTGGCCTTAAGGAGGGAGGAAGTCATAAAAGCCTAAACGTCAGGACTTCCGATCCGCGCCCTCTAGTCTGCAACGTTAGGGTGCCGTACAGGGAGTGTCTGCACGTGTCTAAACAAAACCCTTGGGAGCTCTCAGATGCTCCGAAAGCTTGACTGTTTCTACAGCAGGGCCTGAGATCTATGGGAAACTGCCAAGTTCAGTACCTTTGGCTCTCACGTCACTAGCTGTGTGCCCTTCAGCATTACTTAACGTGGTATCTACAGCAATCTATGTGAGACCTTAAAATCTCTAAAGGAGTCTAAAGGCCAGTGTAGCCCTAGCTTTAGACAATCTGTTCCTAATTCTGCTTTGCCCTCGGAGGACTATTTAAGAGTTTTATAAAAAGGACTGCCATTTCCATGCTGGCCAGCTCAGGCCATTTAAGCCTCAAATGTAAGGTAGAGTGTGAGAATAATTAGAGTTATGAAAAATCAGGCCCTCCCATCAACTCCCAGGTACAGGCTGTACCGCTGTCGGGCAATTTCACAATCTCATTTGCACATCTGTGTTTGTTTAATGTTTGAGTGCATTTGGATGTGCTTTTACAAATGGCTATCTATAAATCCCCATCCATTAGGCGGACTGGGACTTTCATACAGGGATCCAAAGAACTAATGAAAAGAACATTGTGGTAACAGTTCTCTGTTTATAGAGAGGATCTTTTTTTTTTCCCCCCCCAGAAAAAGCTCAAAGTACTTTTCATTAAAACATTACAGCGTGTCTATGAGGTAGGCCGTAGCTTGGAATCAGTAGCTCTATATTTTATAGGTGAGCAGCTAAGCCTAGAGCCAGCATGACAGCGAGTCCTTAGGGGAAGGAAACAGAAACTGCCAGGCCAACTCAGCTGACACACTCTCCACGCTGTCGCTTAGAAGTGTACAAGCCGAATAAAATGCGAATTTAGGTCAACTGCAGAGAAATGAGAACTCAATCTACCTGTGAAATGTATTTCCCATAGATTTCTATAAAGTGCCCTTCCCAGATATACAGGTTTTCAATGATATTCTAATAATAACATCAAGGACCCTACATTTACCTCTCAAAACCAGAGAGATACCTTTGTACGTGGTAGGGCGACAGACCTGAGAAATCAATCACAAGAATGTGGGAACACCAACAAAATTCTCCAATTTGCCTTTGTGAGGAAGACTGTTAGTAAGACACATTTTATAAAACGTATCTGGTGATACTCACCATATGTATATAAGTGTGTGTGTGTACTCTTAAATATAAGAAAAAAATGACTTAAGATACAGTAGAAAAGACTTTTGTTTGACACAAGGAAAACTGTTTGTCTACCAGAATGAAAAAAATCTCTAGAATGAGTTACCAAGGAAGGTGATAGGCAGACCTACCCCCAAATATTTGCAGAGCTTGGAACAATAGTACAGATGAAGCTCGATTTCAGTATTCTCTCCCCCTACTCTGAAAAACAAAGCTTCATGATGACAAGGTAAGACATGAATAAAGTTAGGGTTATCATGACACTGAGAACTGACCAAATATCTACGAGGACTGAGTTTAATTCTCATTATGTCTGGGTGTTCTGTTGATAAGCTGGCACTATTTGGATAAGTACCAAATTAAAAGCATGCATAATGTATAACTTATTCTATAGTTATCCTACAGACTTTATTTTTCTTGCTCTCATTTCAGCAAATTCATTAATTACATTATTGTAATAAAGATTTTCACCATAATTTATGATGTCCTGAGAGTAGTGACTAAAGGATTAAAACAGAAAATATAACTGTATTCAAAATATATGAATTTGAGTGTATTTTCATTAAAAAAGAAAATTAAATGTAAAATATAAAAAAAGAATTGATTTCAAAGAAGTTATTTTTCTTCTAGGGATTTGAAATTCTCTATTAAAATGTAAAAATAAAATTAAAAATATATTTTTGTAAAAATAAAATTATTTGCTATTCTGGTATTTGGGATCTGTCCAGCTGGCACTGTAAAGACTCAAAATTACACATCACACCTGTTATTTACATACATACAAGTGTAAGAGTAATATGGATTGTTCAATATTGTGAAACATTCCTCAGCTTGCGAGTCTTGAGTTCCTCTGGAATCGCAAGTTAGATCACGAAGAGAGTAAGAAAATGAGTGCTTGGCACTCTTGGGAAATTTTACCTGGTTATGCAAAAATCTAGTGCATCCATACTATATAATTCTATATCATATTATTTGATGAGTTAAATAAGTTTGCCTTTCCTTTAAATTGAGCCCTTCTACTGTCCCGATGCTACCTCTGCTGTCAACACAGATACGATCCGGAAACCTTCATGGCATCTGGATACAGTTTCTTTTGTTTTGAGGATGTACTGTAAGGATCATGGAGGAGTTTTTCTCTAGGGCTGAAGAATACTGGTCACAAGAGCAGACACCACCAAGTGCTAGATCCCTAATGACAAAGAAGCCTGTGTGTTCTTGAATAAATTTAGTGTGTGTGCATGCATGTGTGTGTGCGCTATGTGCGGCCCTCTAAAGCACAAGCCCAGAAGAGCCCTTCTGCCTGGGCCTTAGGGTGTAACTGGTTACAGGATCTTGGAACCCCAGCGTTCAAGATGCTTCTTAGAGCCACAGGTGATTCAACTGAGGATGGTTTGGGGACTGAGAGAGAGGAGGATGCCCACATCTTAAGGACTGATTTGTTTTTCTAGTAAATGTTTGGGCAAAAGGCATCTCGGATGGGTCAACCAGGTGGTAGGACTTAAACATCTGAATACAGTTCAGACAAAGATCCTTTGTAAGATTTGCAGAAAGGGCATATGGTGAAGCGTTCTAATTTAACGGTAGCAAAAGAGAGACTCTGTTTTCTTTTATTTTCATCATTAACACCATACCCCAGGATAACAGTGGACATTTCGATCCAAATATGTCTACACATCCACCAAACACCATGCAGATCGACAAGCAGAGCAAGTAAAATCTGCCATAGCCCATGACTCTTGCAAAACTGGAAAACAGAAATACCACACACTCTGATTTTCATATATAAGTAGGCAGAAAACCACTGACAGCAGCAGTGAAAGATCCAAAACTTGCGTCCAGGCAAAGAATCAGGGGAAGAGTGTGTGATAAAGAAGAAAGTGTGATGGGATCCAGGTCGTGGGAGAAACCAGATTACGTCACCAACAGAAAGAGAGAGACCCATCCTGAGCGGGAAAGTACAGAGAATAGGTCTGACACCTGAGGAATTAGACCTCTGGTACTGGGCTTGAAAGTGTGCAGGGCAGGGTCAGAGACAGTCCCGCTCAGAAGGTAGCCCTTCTGGGAAAGAGGAGGCGACAGGGGAGGGAAAAGCATCTCCTGGAGGCTTGGTGTTTCTATCAGGGGGCGGGAGAAGGGAGAAAGCAGTGGGCAGTTGGGGTTCTGGGCGAATGAAAAGCACTCCAATGGAATGACATGCTATTTCACTAGGATGGATTACCAAGCACATTCTAAGCAGATGAAGAGAAAATATTCCAGATGAAACAAGAGCGTATAAATGCTCAGAGTTGCTCTCCTGTGCTCTTCATACCGCAAACCTTGCTTTATAATGTTGATGAGTAATCCTGCTCTCTTTTCCTTCCACAATTCCTGGGATATTAGACATTCAACAGGTGATCCTAAATGTTGACACACAGCTGAAGTATTCATGCAATAACTGTTGTCACTTCAAATCAAAGGGACAGCAAGTACAAGGAAGTCCATTTATAATCCTCTGGGTTGTTTGTCTGTTTGGTCGTTTACGAGAAGACGGACACTTTGAAGAGAGGATAAGCAACACCCCTAAGATCACAGGGCCAACGAGACTGACCTTTCGATCTCTGAACAAAATGGTCCGCCGCGTTACGACCCAAATCGCCATTTTCTGTAGTGATGACCTCAGAACTCTGCTGATAAAGAGAGTAAAACACTTTGGACTGAAGTTCTTTCCCTCTTAAAAAAAAAAAAAAACAGCTTCCAAATCCTGCCACAGATGTTGATCCAAAATTAAAGAGAGGAAGGAGACCCAGTGTACCTGGAGTATTTTTTAAAGACATTTCTGCTTATTTCTACCCATCTCCGCCACCTCCAAAAGCAAATTCGTCTGAAAAATTATGAGAACAAAAAAGAACTGGCAGGTTATTCAAACTGCTCCTGGATACATACTGCCTAGAATTCTGCGTTCTTTTAACAGATGTTTGACTTCTAGAAAGTTTTATTTTGCAGAGATCTTGGATTCCAGCTCACTTTTATATACATATCACCTGTGAGCCAGCTGTTAGATAAGCCTGGAACTTACGGGTGGTTTCACCACCTGCCATTACTCAGACCGAAATGCAGATGATTTTCTGCAGACTCAGCTGAGAGAATGAGGGGGAAAGTCTTCTCTTTGACTCCTGGTTCCCTATCAATCGCTTCATGAGTCAAAGAGCAAGGCAGCCATCAGCAACCAGCTGGCTAGAGTGACAAGTCATCAAATGCGCCAAAAGAACGACGGGAGTGACGTGCTGGTCTCCTCCAACGTCCGAGACGTGAGAAAATGGCTGCAACTGGTGGTGGGAATAAGTTGAAAACGGCAAGTTATTTAGCTACTTGAAATTCGGAGGCACTGAATGGATTAGGAAAGGTAAAAAGCAAAATCTCCCCCCTCGAGTACTGAGCAAAAGAAGAAACCATGAAAGGGAAAAGATAATGGTAAGGGGAAGAAGGCGTAATATGCATTTGCTTCACTTACTAGACACGAGACACGATGGTAGTTCTTTATGCGCATTATCTTACTTAATCATTATATTGATTTTTATAGGAAAGATACTATTAGTTTCCAAACTTACAGGTAGGAAAGTTAAGGCTCAGAAAGGTAAGACAGTTTGTCCAAAATTAGAGCTGAGACTCAAGTCCAGGGCTTCCTGACAGTATAGTGCAGAATCTTCACTCCTATATGTTAAGAAAGAAAAAGCAATAAAAAAAAAAAACCAAAAAACTAAAAATAAAGTTATAAGACCAGTTGGAGAAAATATTGACAATACTTGTGACTGAAATATAGTTAATGCCCTTAATACAAAAACAGCCTTCAAAGACCCATAAGGAAAAGATAAAATCATCAAAATAAAAGATAAGCTAAGGGCCGAGGAAAAATAAAACACAAAAATAAGAAACAAGCATGAAAAGATAGTGATTGCATTAGTTTCCTGCTGTTGCTGTAACAAGTGACTGCAACCTTACTGGCCTAAAAAAAGCACACATTTCTGATGCTATGGGGAGGTTCTGGAGGTCAGAACCCTGAAGCAGGTCCACGGGGCTGTGCTGCTTCTGGAGGCCCTCTGGGGCCCCGTCCTCCCCTACTCATGGACCCTCCCCCATCGTCACAGCCAGCAGATGCCCCTCCCCGCTGAGCTCTGCTCCATCCTCACGTGTTCTTTCTATGACTTTGACCCTCCTGCCTCCTTCTTCCAAGGACATCTGACTGGCATCAGGCCAAGCAGACCATCTGGCACAACCTCCTCATCTCAGAATCGTTAACTGAGCTGTATCTGCAAAGTCTCATTTACCATATAACGCAACAGGTTCAGGGGTGCTTAGGACACGGGGATGAGCACATGGACAATCTGGGGTGGGGGGGCAGGGCAGGAATCAGCCTGCCGCAGTAGTAACCAAAAATTTAATTTAAAACAACTAAGAGGGTTTCCCTGGTGGCGCAGTGGTTAAGAATCCGGCTGCCAGTGCAGGGGACATGGGTTCGAGCCCTGGTCCGGGAAGATCCCACATGCCAGGGAGCAACTAAGCCCGTGCGCCACAACTACTGAGCCTGCGCTCTAGAGCCCGCGAGCCACAACTACTGAAGCCCACGTGCCACAGCTACTGAAGCCCGCAGGCCTAGAGCCCGTGCTCCGCAACAAGAGAAGCCACTGCAACGAGAAGGCCGCACACCGCAAGGAAGAGTAGCCCCCGCTCGCCACAACTAGAGAAAGCCCGCGTGCAGCAACGAAGACCCAACGCGGCCAAAAATAAATAAATAAAATAAATAATCTATTTTTTTTAAAAAAAGGCTTCAGCCACACATTCTTGGATCCAAATCTTCTTATTAGTTGGGGCTCACAGTGGAAGGACTTTGCAGAGGAGCAGATAAAAATCTTCAAATCAGAAACCCTCACTCTGGGGGGAGAACTTCCATCACACAGACTTATGTTGTTCTGATCTCCACTGCAGGCTCTTCCTGAGAGCGTACACCCTCGGCCAAGATCGCAGACTCATAGGACGTTGGTGGGAAAAGACTCTGGTAAACATCTAGCCCAGCACTTTCTTCTTGCTGCCAAAATGTTGTGCCTTGAATTCCTGTCCTCATGCCACTTCAAGTGGTTTGAGATTGTTTCTGATTCTGTGCAAAAGTTGAGGAGACCTCAGGGACAGGCTGCCTGGAGACCTGAAGCTGCCGGAGAAGACTGTGCCCAGGCCAGCTGCCGGCGGGCAGATCAGGATCATCCCTTCCCAACTGCCTGCGACAGCCGCAGGCATACACGCGAGCCCCGCCCCTGCGGCTCGGCTTTCCCACTCAGACCACGAGGGTGCGGAGTCATGCCGCTTCGGAAGCTCTCCCTAGCTCTGAAACTTCACCAATAGCCAGGCTTCGTCCCCACCTCCGTTTTAAGCAGTTTTCTTTCCTACACAAAGCGAACCTCCGTTCCAGATGTGCGGTGTGTTGGAAAGAACAGAAGATCTGGAAACAGAAAGATGTACGTTTCACCCCTGCTCTCCATTTTCGACGGGTATGGTATCTAAGTCCCCCGCTTCATTTCCTTGCCTGTAAAATGGGATAATAATATTGTAGGAAACAAATGACACGTGGCACAAAACGTCCTTGGTGCAGTATGAGACACGTAGTTAAGTGCTAAATAAATACAG
Organism: Lipotes vexillifer; assembly: GCF_000442215.2. Lineage (NCBI taxonomy): Eukaryota > Metazoa > Chordata > Mammalia > Artiodactyla > Lipotidae > Lipotes > Lipotes vexillifer. Next base: position 232,568 of record NW_006774279.1, on the reverse strand, counting down.
TTTATTATAATCAGTGTTGTGGGCAAAGTATCCAAAGTTACAAGCTTCCCCTCCTGCTACGCGAAGTCTTATTTTTCTTCTAGGCTCTCTTTAATATCTAAAAACTCTAAGATAAACCATTTTAGGTGATCATTTTATTTCCAACTTTAGGAGATCCTCCCTTGGTCCACTTGGAAGAGCAACAGAGCTGACCTCTGCCTACGAATTGCAAACCAGCAGCATCTGAGTACACAACCAGCACCCTGGAGCTTTACAATTCCCCCCCCCCCCCCCCCCGCCCCCACACACCAAACAGACAGCTACAC
>NW_006774279.1:226379-232187 GCF_000442215.2 Lipotes vexillifer | reverse complement strand
CCCCCCCCCCCCCCCGCCAGCCCCAACTCACCAACAGGACACTTCATACAGAACGGCCCCTTTTAAGTGACTTTAAATTCCATGCACACTGTTTTCCAGCATTTATCATTCTCTGCACTGTCTGCACAGTCCAGATTTGCAAACAGCAAGTTGTAGTCCAACTTGCAAATTGTCCCTCAAGGGAACAAGGGCATTTACAAAACAGGGACAAACCTTGCAGAGAGGCTTGAGAATGGCTTACCTACCTTAGACTTCCGAGAAAGTGTGGGTCAACTGCTTGCTTCCTGTAGCCTAAAAGTGTATAAGTTGTGGTAATTCTTACTCTAAACTACATCTAATAGTACACTCAAGAACAAGGCCTGGCTCACATCAGCGAAGCAGAAGAGCGTGAGGCCCAGAGGATGCAGAAACAGTTACGATGCACTAGGGGGCCTAGGGTGTACAGGAGCAGGCCCGGAAAGCCCACATGACAGTCACAGAAATTCCCGCACTGCCATTCCAACAAGGCTGAGAGCAGGATACTATCAAACCCAATGGGGAGGTCTCTCTGTTTATCTGTCATGACTCTTCCCAATCTGGTGGTCTCCCAGAGAAGGAGGATTCCAATAAACAGAAGCCTAGGACTCTCAGAAGGTGAGCCTCACTTATCCAGCAGGCCACGTGACAGCCTCAAGGTCACTAACTCCACCAAGAGAACAAGCACAGACAGTGCTCCTGGGCGGAGGATGATTACAATGCCGCAGAGCAAAGTAGACTGGCCTTTTCACCGGGACAGAATTAGCTGCAGAAACCTGGGCTGCGCTCCTATTCAAGACGCTAACCTGCTCCTACCTTTGCAAAGCCCGAGTAACGTTCTCTGTGTTGCTGACGTCTAATGACGATTTTGCATCCCTGCCCTAGAGCACCTGCTTTGCACCTGTGCCAGCTGTAACCCACACCTGCATGCACTGACTACATCAATGGCCCAACTCCTGCCGGTAAACCTTAACTCACGCTGATTTCCACCCTTCCCACCAGGCCTCTGTCTGGTGAGCAGTACGCTCCTCCCTCTTCCATCTCACTTTTTGCTGTCCCGGTACCACCACACAGCCCAAGAGATGCGAGTCCAAAGCCAACATTTCTTCTGCCATTGAGTTCAGATAAAGCAAAATGCACTAATTAGATCATATTCCAAACACCAGTTTTCATGCTTTATGATAGATTTAGGACTCCTGGAAGAAAAGCTAACGGTTAACAGCAGGTCATGCCAAGGAAGGGCCGTCCGTGGGGATGGACTCCTGCCCACGGGCGCTGCCAGACTCTGAGGGTGCACAACACACCCTCACCTCGTCTCCCAGGATGTCCATCTCAGTCCTGACCCTCAACACATCTGGCTGGGACCCGGCGGCCCTGAGCTTTCTGAGAACAGCAATCAGGAGAAGGGAACAATTTGTCCAACAGTTCCGTGGCAGGCAAGGGTTTTTGCCTTTGGCAACTTTCTTAGACGGTTGAAAGATTTAAAGATTTTTCAACCCGAGTGCACGGCTCTGACTTCCCCGCTTTCTCAGAATCCCCTTCTCAACAGCCTGATCTCTGGTTTCCATCCCCCAGCACTCCAATAACACTGCCCTTTCCAAGGCCATCCACAGCCTCATTCTGAATAAATCTCAAGGTGATTTCTCCATTCTCGTCCTCCTCCTCCACACCCTCTTTCTTGAAAGTCTCTCCTGTCTCCCCTTGCAAAGTGCGGGCTCTTTTCTCTCGAGTTGCCTCCCTCCTGCCAACTCTTCCCCTGCACGCTACCCTCTTCTCTGACACTGCTGAGCTGTGCTTGTCCCCCTAAGCGTTAACCTCCTCCTCCTCATTCTTCCCCTTCCCCTTCGTCTTCTGGTTCTACATACACGCGACCCCAGCAATCACCTCTGCTGCAAAACCACTTAGAACTCCCCAGGGGAACTTTCATCCCCAGCTGCAAACACTCCGGGCACTGGCGGAGCCCTCTTTGCTTTGGCCACCGGGCTAAAACCCTGACCTGCCCACACTTAGGACAGGGCAAACCCTGACAAAAATAAAATGCCTTTTGCTTGGAGATGAGTGATCCCACCTCTATAACGCTGCCTCTTTGAACCCCCAAATCAATGTTTGGTTTCAAAATTGAAGTTCAGAGCCTGGTTGATGTGAAATTCACTTCCCGTCCTTGAGACTCTGCAGAGACTACACCTGACGCTGACCCTGACTTGTTTCCTTCAAAGGCCCTCTTCCAAACTGCTGGCCTCGGTCCCATCTTCTTCTACTTCTGAACATTAAACTTGGCACCTCCGTCTTAACGTAACAGCGCTCACAGCCTCTTTCCAATCTAGTTCACCTTTATTCCATCCTCCAGGAGCAAAAAGATGCCTGAAACAGAGCCCTACTTCTCGCTGAGGGGCAAGGTAGGCTGAGCTTACGCAGAATTTACAGACTGTGGTCAGGGTTAGGAAGGAGAGCTCCACATGCAGCGTGAGGGGGTCACAGCTGACCACGTCGGAGGTTGAGGGGAGAGGGTGCCCACAGGCTGGGGCCCGGAGGGCAAGGAGCAGCCCACCCCCAATGGAGCCCAGTGGGAAGAGCCTTCCTGGAGGCAAGCCTGGGCTGGGCAGCCGCCCTGCAACCAGAGGAGTCACGATGCACGTGGGGGTCAGAGGAAAAGGCCAGCATGACCGGACTGCAGAGAACGGCTTTGGCCTCAGAGATGAGACTGGAGTCAAATCAAGTAGGGCTTTACAAACCATGCTGAGAAGACTGATTTATTTTATTTCCCCCCATAAAAGGATATTACTCAATTACGTTAATCTTATTTTAAAATTTTTATTGGAGTATAGTTGATTTACAATGCTGTGTTGGTTTCAGGTGTACAGCCAAGTGATTCAGTCATACGTAGACCTGTAGCCACTCTTTTTTAGATTCTTCTCCTGTACAGGTCATCACAGAGTCATGTACATACAGTAGGTCCCTATTAGTAATCTATTCATATACAGTAGTGTGTATATGTCAATCCCAATCTCCCAGTTTTTCCCTCCCGCCCCCCTTAACCCTGGTAACAACCATAGTTGATTTTCTACATCTTCCATTACTTTAATCTTGACATGACCAGAATTGCCATCCATCCATGCAGAACACACTGAGGCCTGGGTTGGGGGAGGTGCAGGAAAACCAGTTAAGAAGCCTGAGATGCCTACGGCACAGGGACTCCTTAAAGGAGCTCGGAGTTACTGGGAGAAATTGTTACCAATCAGTCGAGCAAGACTTTGCACCTCTCCCCTTACCTGGAAAGATTAAACCTCTAGTAACTGGAATCAAGGTCTCCAACTTTAGCTCTTTTGCATATTTCCCTAGTGACTTTCACCAAAAACCCCTTCCTAAAGATTCCTACGGAAATATTAAAACATAATCACACAATAATCCTAAAAGACAAGGCTACACATACACGTGATATTGCTGCTGCCTGAGCTGACCTTTCAAATTGTAGCCTGCACCAGGGAGTGTAACAGATTTAGGGAAACCGTGTGAAAAAAGCAGCCTGCAAACTCTTGTGTCTGTGTTCTCATGAAATGCACACACAACAACAATAACAATGGCTGCCACACCTGAGTAAGCAATGTGGGGAAACAGCCAAACTGGCGGGGTAGCAACGTGGAGAGGGTGCTACAGCCAGTTCACCCAGGGCCACGGAAGATGGGCTGCTCACCGGCTCAGTGGGGGGGGGCAGCTTGTTTCAGGCTCCACCAAGCTCAGTCCGGGCACAGGCATGAACAGCAAAGTCAGAAGGATTAAGTGACTCTGCCGCCTGCGTGTGTGTTGGCCCTATAGCTGGGTCTAGAAGATGCCAACTGGCACTCAAGCCAAAACTCCCTTCTTAAGGAGAAACTAGCATTCCCCTTACTCAGACCAGAATTTCTCCTTCTGGTTTAACCCCTCCTAGAAAACCATCCTTGGCTTTGCAAACCTATGTAAAAATACAGCCCCCGCTCCCCGGCTTTCCTGCCCTCCCCAACATGCATCTGCAAATCCCTCCTAGGCACAAATGCAAAACAGTTGCCAATCGTCCTTTTGGGGATTCGTAGGGCAACCAGCCAACTGGCCGCCAGCAGGTTATTCACACTGCAATAGGAAACAAAGTTCTTGCTGCGATTATCCTTAAATTTCTACTGCTTACCCCAAGAATAAACTAATTGCTGCTGTAAAACACCCTTTCCCACACTGTCCAGCACACGTCTGTAAATTCCAAGAGGGACGGGTGTGAGCTGGCTGCCAGTTGGCCTCTGGAAAGGAATATGGCGGCTGGCCAACTGGAAGCCAGTTTATTATTCACGGCGGAAGAGAACTTGAACTTCTTATTGCAAATACCCCACATGCTTCGGTGTTCACCTTTGAAATACATAACTTGGACCTTAATTTGTAATAAGCCCGTGTGTACTGCTGGCTGTGGACTGGTGGCAGAGGCATAAGGAAGGGAAGACAATATCGTATCTCAAATATTTACTGAATATTTATGAAACGCCAGGTGGCGTGTTGGATGCTGACAATTGTACGTGGGAGTTTTATATTCTTAGAGGAATTCACAGAACGGGGGGTAAAATCCATTCTCTCCATTGCCGCCAACTATTAAACCTGTAAGTGCAGGTTTTGCTCCAAACACCCTTTCAACTTCTCTTCCTTACGCTTTCATCAGCAAGACTGGAGGTCTTACCAGGGTTTCACAAGGCGTATGACAAGAGCATCTTCTGTAGTAGCTCACCCTCAGAAGGTCTGTGCTTTTGTGCCTTTGAACAAACTATTGTTTCTGCCTAAAACCTCTCTCTCCTGCTTCTCCGAGTGTGAAAAGCATACAAATCTCTGAAGACCCAACTCAAGTGTGGGAGGTGGAGAGAGACACAAGCACCCTGGAAGGATACAGTAGACAACCTCACAGGCAAAGGACCAAAACGAGCCCAGGGTTGTGAAGAAGGGAACCGGGGAGCCTATAGGGACCAACACTTTGAATACGTCTTTCCAATATCGTAAGCTACCGTTCGTCCTCTGCTTCTTTTTTAAAAAAATTTTTATTGGAGTACAGTTGATTTACAATGTTGTGTTAGTTTCTCTGTACAAGCAAAGTGAATCAGTTATACGTAGACATATATCCATTCTTTTTTAGCTTCTTTTCCCATATAGGCCATTACAGAGTATTGGGAAGAGTCCCCTGTGCTCTACGCTATGCGGCAGGTCCTTGTTAGCTATCTGTTTTATATACAGCAGTGTGTGTATGTCAATCCCAATCTCCCAGTTTAGCCCTTCCCCTGACTTTCCCCCTGGTAACTGTAAGTCTGTTTTCCATGTCTGTGACTACTTCTGTTTTGTAAATAAGTTCATTTGTACCATTTTTTTTAGATTTTTCCACACATAAGCTCTGCTTCTCTCGGCCTCTGTTCCGGCTCTTCCTTTAGATGACCGGCTTCTTCTGCTTGCCGTGTCTGGCGTAAACAGTAGCACCACGGCCGTATCCCCTTCAAGGTCCAGGGCTCATCACTGGTGATTACACTCTCTGTGCTGCTTAAATACTTTAAGGGAGATTCTAATACACGGCTGATGTATAGTGGACTGACCCTCCTTGGGTCAAGGGCCCCACCCTGGATGCTCAGCTGTGGCTGGAAGACCGGGTTCCACGGTACTAACCACCTAGTCCTACCACTTCAGTGAAGCCACGGACAGGTTCATGGAAGATTTTGTGAGCAACGCAACCAAACGGTCTGTTATGTAACTGGCCACACCCCCGTGGTCACGAGTGGCTGTGTCCGCCCCCCACGCACA
>NW_006774279.1:198470-226234 GCF_000442215.2 Lipotes vexillifer | reverse complement strand
GGACCATGTTAACTTCCTGCCTCGTTATCCCTTGGCTTCGGCTCCGGCAAATAAATAGGCTTTCAATGTTTGTTGAGTAAGCCTTTTAAAAATATAAACTGGATTATGTCACTCCCTCACTGAAAAACTTCAGCGGCTTCCCACTGTATCTAAAATAAAACCCAAATTTCCTTTCGTGAGCTCAGGGGCCCAAAGGGAACGAGGCCCTCCTCTGTCTCCGTGTCAGTCAGGTGCCTCTCACCTCTTCCTTCTCAGTGCTCGGGCTTTTCCTTTATTCCCTCTAACACATCACAATCTTGCCAGGCTCAGGCCCTTGACAAGTCCTGTTCCCTGTCTGAAATGTTCTCTGGTTCTTCACGCAGCTGGCGCCTTCCCATCCCTGCTTCGGAATCCAGCTGAAACGTTACCTCATCAGAGAAGCCTTTCCTGACCAGCCAGTCCAACAACATGCTCACTCACTCTGCTCCGTGGGGTGTGCTCATAGCATGTACCGCAATTTTGGATCGTCGGCGAGTCGGCCTATTTACTTCTCTGCCGTCTTTACCCCGGGTGGGCTGTGAGCTCTACAGAGTTACACAGGTCTGCTTCCTTCTTGCCCATACAGATGGGGCCTGACACAGTGCCTGGCACGCAATCGATGTTTGTGGGTGGACGAACGTATCAGAAGAGAAAGATTCAAATTCTGGCTTGATGATTGACAGTAATCTTGGGCAGAATACTTTCTTTTCTTCCTTTTTCAAATTTTTTATTTTAATTTATGGCTTTCATTCAAGTAGAGCTGATTTACAGTGTGTGTTAGTGTCTCTGCTGTTCTCCTTTCTAAGTGTCCGCTTCCTCTTCAACAAAATCAGGAGACTCCAGAATTATTCACTAAAAACTGCTCAAGCCTCCCTCTCTGAGATGCCTTCCCTAACTAACCCATCTCATTCTGACGCTGAATGCCTACGCTGAAATACTATTTTGCAGCTGTTTTATGGTTACTGTAAGGTCTTTGGAGACAGGAAGCAATGGTTCTCGGAAAAGGAGAGAGTTCTGGGTCACCTGGAATTTTTGAGACTCTCCTGAAACATCTTCAAAGAAGGCAGAAATTCCTAAACATGTTTACAAAAAGTATGATAAAATATTAATGCTTATATTGAACGCATTCATGTTTTAAACACAAACGTACAATGCAACGTAGCTATGCTGTGTGTAGAAAACTGTCCGTACTTCCTTCAACAAAAACATTATTCAGGTGCTTACTGACTGTCAATTACAAGCATTAAAAACCATTATCCACCTGCTATCACGTTTAATATGACAAAACCTGCACGACAGACTGTTATTTCAGGGATCCCAGTGAACCATGCTTTCCAGTATTTATACCCTGTGAGTCTCCACACACACTGAGGCTGAGCTTGGCCACGGGACCAGCTTTGGCCAATAAGACTTTAGGAGGAATTATGCAGGGGAGCTCCCACACCGGGGGTCATCCTGGGGCTTGTCCTCGTGAGCTGCTCCTCCATGGAACCCATACACCATGATTCAAGGAGGCCCACTTGGTGGAGAATGCTAGCCCTGGTCCTAGCAGAGCTCTCAGGCAGCAGCCAGCACCACTTACTAAGCACGTGCGTGAAGACATTTGGACCTTCCACACATCCCATGAAGCAGAACTGCCTGTCAACCAACCAAGAGAATCAGGAGAAAAAAAAACAATTCATTGTTGTTTTAGGCCACCACATTTGGAGGTGGTTTGCTACTCAGCAATCAGATAACAGAAACACCCTGAAAAGTAGATATCATCTCGTTTGCACAGAGGAGTCAGAAGTGGCAAGTGACCAAACTCACATCACTATTGTGATTCTCATCTTTACTGACCACCTTCTCTGGAGGAAAGCAAGTTAACCTTCAAAAGAGCCAATATGTCAACAGGTCCCACTAAAGAAGAGCCTCCGTGCGGACCATCTGACCCAGTTCCCTCCACATCAAAGCCATAGACGATTGAAAGCAGTTGGCAACGAACTCAAAAACAGCCAAATCATCAACTGGCCTACAACCTACACTATGGCTTGCAACGGCATAAAAAATTCATACTGAACCCACCAGATTCCCTTTCTCAAGAGTTCTAACTAAAAATACTGGACGACTATGGCAGCTGAGCAGTGGAAACTGAAGCCAACATGGTAGCATGAGTTGCATAAGACAGGTCATAACACACCAAAGCTGTGAGAAAACGTAAAATAAAATGAACAAGCAGAAGCTATAAAGTAGAAAAAATAACAGTGTTCAGGTAAATAGCAGACATTCAGAAGCAGAAGGGGGCAGAGGAAACAGTCCAAAGCAGCAGAAACAGGAAAACGTGCTATGTGTTGGCATCTCCACATGGCTCCCAAGAACTGCCTGGTTTCCTGATGGTTTTCCAGTTGTGATTTTGATCTTTTCTTAAAGTAAGCTGAGTAATTTTCTATTCCCTGCAGCCCTGACAATCACACTAAAACAAGTTTCAAACAGGAAATAATTCCCACTATGGAAAATTCACCTAAGAAAGATTATGATTTTTCTAGTTCCTTTTAACGAGGGTTTAATTTCCAATAAGCAGGTTCCCAGGATTATTAGGTGGGGGCAATAAAGGGGAAAAAACCTGGGAAAACTCCGTTTCCCATGACAGCTTTCTACCCAGAATGACTTTATGCTGGACCCAATAACTTGATTTATCCTCATTATTAGACTGTCAAAATGCTGGATTTCAAGTACAAGGGCCCGGTGCCTTCTTCAGACACTTGGATCCGGTAACTTTCCATTTGATCCAATTTTCCTTGTGCACGAGTGTGCACTGCACACATGGTAACTCACTACCAAAAATCTGTATCACTCATGAGCAGCTATACCTAACCTTACACGTCTGGAAGGGAAAATGAATAAACTAGTCAAGCGGGGGACGGGAGAGCTCAGGGCTGCAAGAGAGATTAATCCTACAAATAAATTTTTATATTAAACCTGACTTTGATTAGATGATTTGAACCCTCAGAACAATTTTCTTTGTTTTTTCTTTGTCAGATTTATGAAGTTCTCCCCTTTAAAAAAAAAAAATGTGTATACTGCTGAAAGACTGTAAAATTTAATAGCAAACAGATTACACACTTAGGAATAGACTAAGCACAATTAGCGCCCACATTCCTCCCGCTCCTATAAATAACTTGGTTTTCTTTCCATGTCTGCAAATTTCATTAGAGTGGTGGAAAAAAAGGTGGGGAGAGGAAGAGGGAACAAAGAAAAGCCTTCTGACTCTCTCACTGCAAAGTATAGATCCAATCACTCAATCAGGGGCTTTGTGCTACGTAGGAAGCACCCCCACCTTCCCCAGTATATACCACTAGCTCTGGAAAGAAAACTTTTCTACATACGTATGTGAAATTCACCTGCTAAAAAAAATACACATACGTTGGCTATTCTAGCAAGCAACCTGCTTCGTGGGCTCTTCCACAACAATCTTCAGTGATCTGAGAACAAAGGTTTTGTCCCTCCCATAATCTTAAGCTGTATATATATATATATATACTTTGGACAAGCTACCTAATATAGCAGTAACCGTTAATCATATCTGTGAAAAGAAAAAAAAAAAAACCTCTAACTTCTCATTTATTAGAAGCTAAAAACAAGTATTAGTGGGAGGAGGAAACTTGGAAAGAGTCAAAGTCTGGAAGCATGGGATACATGAGTCCCTTCCGAGTCTCTTAAGTTCCCTCCCGTTCCCCAATCCTCTCCAGGGAAAGGTCTACGCCGAAACATATTTGGCACATATTTGGAACATATTGGGTTTATGTTCAGTTCTTGGATGGGGTCTATTTATATAAAGTGAGGGGAAGAATTTGTATCATGTGAAGGAAAAAACATTCTTTTATCACGATCTGAATATTTCAAAGCACTTGGGTAAAAGTTATTGATCTAAAATTGTGTGAGAACTTGGACTTAATCTTAAAAGTCTAAGCTGGTTACTAGCAGCTCCCAAAAAACCAAGCCAGTCCCTAATAAAATCTGTAGGGATTGATTTCATGGAGTGGGCCCTTTTTTTAAACAGTAAACGTGACACAAAACACTAAGAAGAATTGAGATAAAAAGCAAGAATTTCTTGATGCTTTCATGCCTTAATTAGAGATATCTGATTACAAAGAACAGAAACCCCTTTTAATAAAAGCTCAACTAAAAAAGAAGCCATTGCTAACATATATTCTGTAAGGGGTTAATAACCAGAGTATAAAAAGAAACCCTACAAAACAACAGTAAAGCAAACAACCTGATTTTAAAATGGGCAAAGGACTTGAACAGGTATTTCTCCAAAGAAGATATACAAATGGCCAACAAGCACATGAAAGGTACTCAACATGACTAATCATTAGGGAAATGCAAATCAAAACCACAATGAGATCCCACTTCATACCGATTAAGATGGCTAGTGCCAAACAAACAAAAAAACAGAAAATAAGTGTTGGCAAGGATGCGGAGAAATCAGAACCCCTGTGCATTACTGACTGGAGAGAATGTAAAATGGTGCCGTCCTTGTAGAAAACAGTACGGTGGTTCCTAAAAAAAACTGAAAATAGAATTAGCATGTGGTCTGGTAACTTCACTTCTGGATATATTCCCAAAAGAACTGAAAGCAAGACCTCAAAGAGACATTTGTACACCCATTCCCATAGCATCATTACTCCAAAAGGTGGAAGCAACCCTAGTGTTCATCGGTGGATGAATGGATAAAGAAAGTGTGGTATGTACATACAATGGAATACTATTCAGCCTTAAAAAAAAGACAACATTCTCATCACATGCTATCACATAGATGAATCTTGAGAACAGTATACTAAGTGAAATAAGCCAGTCACAAAAAGGCGAATATTGTATGATTCCACTTATATGAGGTATGTAAAGTAAGCAAATCCATAGAGATGGAAAGTCGAAGGGTGTTTGCCGAGAGCTGGCAGAAGGAGAGGATGGAGAGTTGTTTTTTAATGGGTATGGAATTTCACTTGTGCAAGATAAACAGAGTTCTGGAGATGTGTGGTGCTGGTGGTGGTAACACAACAACGTGAATGCACCCAGCACTACTCAACAGTACACTGAAAATGACTAAGAAGGTAAATTTTATGTGTGCTTAACCAAAATTAAACTTTTAATTTTTAAAAGAGATCATTATTATAATGCTGATGGGAATATTTTATATGACCCACTTTCTATGAAGTAGAGCCAGACCCCTCATAAGAGTTTGAAAAATCATTAGGTGGCTCCTCCTCCATATATCTGTCTGTCTGTCCGTCTCTCTTTTTCAATGCCTCTCACTATTCTCTTCTTGGATCTTCTCTGTTTCTGCTCTGTGGCAGACAGATGCTAAGAAAGCCTCCAGTAATCCGTGTTCTGGTACTCACATCCTTGCAGAAGCCAGCTTTTGCTCAGTAATGCTGAGTAACAAACATCCCCATCACCAAATCCCTTTAGTGTGGACAGGACCCATGACTTACTCCTAACCAATGGAATATTGCAACGGTGATGGTATGTCACTTCTGTAATTACATTACATTATATTGTAACTTGTGTCTTACTGGCGGACTCCCCCTTGGTGGCTTGGATGAAGCAAGCTGCCATGTTGTAAGCTGCCCTGTGGAGAAACCCACATGACAAGGAACTGAGGCCCACAGGCAAGGGCAAACCAGGAAATGAATCCTGTCAACAGCTATATAAGTAAGCTTGGGAGTGGACCCTTCCCAGAGGAGTCCTCAGATCAGACCTCAGTGCCAGCTGACACTTGAATACAGCCTTGTGAGAGACCATGAGTCGAAGAAGCCACTTAGCCCATGCCCAGATTCCTAACCCATTGAAAATCTGAGATAATAAATGTGCATCGTTGTGAAGTCAGTCAGAAGAAGAAAAACAAATATCGTGTATTAGCGCATATATGTGGAACCTAGAAAAATGGTACAGATGAACCAGTCTGCAGGGCAGAAATAGAGACACAGATATAGAGAACAAACTTATGGACACCAAGGGGGGAAAGTGGAAGGGTGCGGTGGTGGTGGGATGAATTGGGAGATTGGGATTGACATATATACACTAATATGTATAAAATGGGTAACTAATAAGAACCTGCTGTATAAAAAATAAATAAAATTCTAAAATTCAAAAAAATCAAAAACAAAATAAAAATCCGAGTTCAACTCCAAAATCAATCAATCAATCAATGTACATTGTTTTAAGCCACTAAGTTGATGATAATTTGCTGTAAGGCAATATATAACTAATACATGTTCTGTTCTACTCTATAGAAGAGCCTTTTCTACAAGGATTTTCGCTTTTATATTTACCTAAAATGCAATCTGCACCTGGCCACGGCGCTGACTCTAGCTCCCAACCTGCTCCTCAGAGGCAACCCCACTGGTCTCTGGATCTCAGGTCCTAGTTCCTAGGAGCATCCAACTAGCCAGCTATGATGAAAGTTATTCATTCTAGAAGATGGGCACCTGCTGCTAACAGGTTTGCATCCCATCTGTCATCAGGACCATAGTGGAAGGTAGACTTTTTTTAAAGGGAGAGTGGCCAGGAGACCATGACCAGTGTCTTGAGCACATCATACTTGTCCTCTCCGTGTTTTCTCTTTTCTTTCTTTTGAAAAGAAGTTGAAAACTGGATAATTATCAAAGTTTCCCTGAGACTTCAGAATTCTTCCCCATGGATGAAAGAAATAGTGTAAGTAATAATAACAATATTCACATTATCTAAGCTTTGCAACCAACTAAATAAAACTAAATAAACTGTATAATCAATATCCAAATTGCCTAATCTTGCAACTAAAATCTAACTTCTTATATATTTATATATTATAGCAGACTTCACAGATGCCTGAAATGAAATTAGCACCCAAAGCAAATTTTCTTATTTAAAAAACTTACTAAATGGCGAAATATTCACAATATGGTCAGTTCAGCTTCAATTAGAATACTTGTTTGTAACATTCACCCAAAACTTTATTTTCCTAGGCATAAACACCAAAAAATCATCCAATAATCCCCCATATCACCAGTTTTTTCTTTGTGCGTATTTTGGTTTGATGCCTAAAATACTTTTCAAAAGAAGTCTTTATTTATAAAATAAAGGGAGGAAAGTTCTTCTCTTTCTCTAAAGGCCCGTCTATTTTGCAATCAACAGAAGATGAGGGGATATTTTGGAAACATAACCAGCGCGGAGGCAAAACTGAAATGCTTGGGACCTTGGGCTTTCGCCTAAATGCTTTTTTTTTTTTTCAGTCTTTTTATTTTATTTTTTTTATTGAGGTACAGTTGATGTACACTGTTGTGCCAGTCTCTGCTGTACAGCAATGTGACTCCGTTACACACATGTAGACATCCTTTTTTAAATATTCTTTTCCAACAGGGTTTTTTAAGCTGCTCCTGAGCGGAACTAGGTGGCAGCCGTTGGCATGTGGGTGCGTTTTGCTTAAACCAGGAGGTAAATTGCTAAATCCTCTGGTGTTTCCAAACACAGAGCAGACTTCTACCTCTTCTCCAAAAATGTTGCATAATTAATAAAATTCATATCATCAAACCAATTCTTTGCTCTTTCTGCTTGCAAAAGTCAAAGTTTATTTGCCTATTCTCCCTTTGAAGAAAGACACTTGTGATAGATGGTAGATGACAGTCCAGGAATTTTACCAAAATGACAGTACACGCCCTATAAGCAGCTGTGGGTTGGCTACGGTTCCGTCTTTTGTGCACATCTAGTGTAACGCAGCCAATGGAAAGAAATAGTCACATCTGAGTGTGCCATGAATCCAAAGGGCATTTGCACTGGGTGACAAATACACACAAACGCAGTTGCCAGAGGTCTCTCTCTGGCTTGCAGAAACAGGAAAGAAGGTGGGACACCTTTGACAAACTATGGCTTAAAACTGCTCTGCAAGTACCCTGTGTCTGATTTCAGCTACTTAGATATGGTGCAGCCGGCAGGCCCTGGACAGGAGGCGTGGTAGGGTGGGACCAGCCGGTGCTTGGGACTGGGGTCAGAATCGACACCAGGAGGTACGCAGCAGTCACCAGTGTCCCCACCTCCTGTGTGCCAGTGGCCTGGCTTGCCTCACCGCCCCGGCTACCCCAGCTTCCTCGCCTGCACGTGACACCACAAGGGTGGCCTCTCACAAGTGGCAGCAGGTTGGGAAGAAAGATAGCTGTTTTTGCTTTTTCCTTCCTACACAAGTAGCCTCTTACAGTCTGAGAAGAGGGAGAATCTCAAATTTGAAGGCTGCCACCTATGAGGCCATTATTGGTAAGTTACACATAGTACAATGCTGTGATGCACCCATGCCCATGATCTTGAGCATCTCACAGACATACATCTATATATCTATATCTATATAACTATCTATGTAGATATATAGATATATACACAATAGATAGATAGATAAACAGATACAAGACTCAGCTATGTCCCAGGGTCTTTTCCCCCGTGAAGAACTGATACAACATGGAGCCCTTGGTTCTAACTGCTGGAGAAAATATCATCATGCTGTATTCCTGAAACAGTGACATTAGCACCAGATCCGCACCATCTGGGGTGACTTCTTCCCCCAAGGCAGATCCCTGGTCCCATCTGAAGATTCTGGTTCAGTGAATCTGGAGCCGAAGCCCAGAAACCTTCACGGAACAGCAACACTCACAGGTGATTCTAGTGCAGCCAATAATGGACTCATTCTGGCATCAGCATGTAGAACCACTCCCAAACCACTGAATTATTATGAAAATGTAATGTTCTGGACTTCTGAAAGTCTGCGGCTTGGGAGACACCTCCCGTTAATTACATCCTGATTCTACCAAGAAAATCTACAGCCCCTGGAAAAACTGCTGACACCTCTCCTTCCTCCCTGTTTGCGTTTTCCTTTTTTACTTCACGTTTCTTCTTCTTCCCCTCTACTTGTGCTCCCCTTCTTGCACTCCTCCTTTATTCTTACCTTTAAAACAAATTATTTCGACTTTATTTCTCATGCTTCAGCTATGGGAGCAGATAGGCCTTTCTGATATATTAGCCAGTCAAAGAGTGAGCTGACTGCTGTACATATTCTTACCAGAAGAAAAGGCATTCTTGGGAGCACAGAGATCCGTGGCCCCGGAAAGCCTCTGGAAGGCCCTGGGATGGATTGCAGTGGCTGCTACTGCATTTTCCAGTGTGTCACTACTCCCTAGTTGGATTCGGGTGAAAGTTGGGAAGTTATGCAAACTGCTGACCCATGGGATTATGCTGCCAGCAGTTCTAGCAGAAATCCTCAGGACGAGAAATCAGTCTAAAAGCAGTCCAGCTTTCACCAAAAGCAGCATTCCAAAGCAGGCAGGCAGTAGGTGGACGCCCAACATCTACCGGGGTTGTGGACAACTAGACCCTAAGGAGAAGCTTCCACTAAGGTCGTTCCTAGTGAGACCTGGCCGGCCATGTGCGGGAGGGCAAGAGGGAAGGAGGAGGGGGCACCGGCCAATCGGCCCCCGGTACGTGCTATGGATTTACACACGCATCATCGTTGCCTATGATCTTCACCTGTGAGGGTGAGTACTTTTGCTCTGGTTTACAGAAGAAGAAACTGAGATACAAAGAGATGAAGCATAATTCTCCCAGGGTCACACCTTTGCTACATGGAGTCAACTGACGCCAAATTCAGAGCAGCTTTTATTTCACATCCCTTACACATCTCAAAGTTTCTGGCGCTGTGAGGACCACCAAGGATTCAAAGAGGGGGAGGGAGAGTTGCCTGGTTTGAATCCACTTCTCTGTGAAGATATGCTGGATTCTCCTCACATCACAGAACCACAGAGCTCAAAGGGCTGTTAGAAATCATATATTAATATCCTCACATTTAATAACATGAAGCAGCAGAGACCTGGGGATGCACGTGCCTCTCGCCGAAAGTCACGGGCTGACAGACAGAAACAGGACTAGAACCAGCTCTTCTAATGTGCAGGTCAGCACGTTTCTGTCGCTGTGGTGTTTTCCAAAAAGTTACCACGTTCATTTGAAAAATATATCAAAACTTCCTATGTGGCCATGTAAAGCTTACCCCAAATTGTTATCCTAGGCACAACATGAAACTAGCCCAGGACCTCCTAAAACATACACCCCTGAATTCCTGCCTGTTAAGCTGTGTGACTGTCTCCAGGTATCTGTTCCAGATGGAACCACCTAGAATTGCTACAGACCTGTCATCCCTTGAAGGACCTTGCCACGCAGCTGCTCCCCACCTGAGCTAGGCCTCCAGAGTTATCAAGAAGTTAGTCCTAGGAACCTCTAGCTTAAGGTTAAAGAACCTTTTAAAGAACCTCATGCCCACTTTATGTGAATGGTTGCTGAGGTCAAGAAAATGGGAAGCCTGCAGAATGATACCTATACCCTATAGGTCTCAAACTCGAAGTCAGAAGATGAGAGAGAAGATGAGAGAGAGGGAGAGGGGGGGGGAGGGAGGGAGGGAGGGAGAGAGAGAGAGAGAGAGAGAGAGAGAGAGAGAGAGAGACTAGACAATTCTCAGCACTTTCTAGTTCCCACTCAATCCTCAACCCCTGCAGGGAGTGTATATGTATATATGTGGGTATGTGTAAATGTAAATTAATGTATGTGTGTGTGTGTAAATGTAAATCAATGTGTATGTGTAAATGTATATCAATGTGTATGTGTGTGTGCATAAATGTAAATCAATGTGTATGTGTGTAAATGTAAATCAGTGTGTGTAAATGTAAATCAGCACATGTGTATAAATGTAAATCAGTGTGTGTAAATGTAAATCGGTGTGTGTAAATGTAAATCAGTGTGTATGTGTGTGTGAATCAGTGTGTATGTGTGTAAATGTAAATCAGTGTGTGTAAATGTAAATCAGTGTGTGTGCAGATGCAAATCAATGTGTGTAAATACAAATCAATGTGTGTCTAAATGTAAATCAGTGCATGTGTATAAATGTACATGTGTGTAAATGTAAATCGGTGTGTGTAAATGTAAATCAGTGTGTATGTGTGTGTGAATCAGTATGTGTGTAAATGTAAATCAGTGTGTAAATGTAAATCAGTGTGTATGTGCGTGTTAATGTAAATCAGTGTGTAAATGTAAATCAGCGTGTGTGTAAATGTAAATCAGTGTGTGCAGATGCAAATCAATGTGTGTAAATACAAATCAATGTCTGTGAATGCAAATCAATGTGTATGAGTGTGTAAATGTAAATCAGCGTGTGTGTAAATGTAAATCAGTGTGTGTAGATGCAAATCAATGTGTGTAAATACAAATCAATGTGTGTCTAAATGTAAATCTGTGTGTAAATGTAAATCAATGTGTGTAAATGTAAATCAGTGTGTATGTGTGTATAAATGTAAATCAATGTGTGTGTAAATGTAAATCAACGTGTGTGTGTGTAAATGTAAATCGATGTGTATATGTGTGTGTGTGTGTGTGTGTGTAAATGTAGGTCAGTGCTTCCTCTTTCTGTATCAGGTAACTCCTAAAGTTGATGCTTTCTTGCCCTTCTTCCTAACTCGTATCAGCAGGAGGATGGTCTGGAAGTTCATGGTGCAATGACACCCAGGCAACTGAAGCAGCTTGTGCAGCTGGGTATATCTGGGACGTTCAGATCCACAGGATTTAGGCATAAACTTCTACAAGACCATGAAAGCCTCTGCATCCGGCTTTTAGCCCGGTATGTGCATTTCTCCTTCCTACCTGTCCTTCCCAGTAATGACTTACTTGATGCAGGTATTCCTTAGTGTTTGATGGGTTCCCTGAAGACAGGAACCAGCCCATGTGGCTTTTTGATGACTGTATCCCCACACTTAGAATGGTGTCTGGAACACAGAAGGTAGTCAGAAGACACTTTCTGGACGAATGAATAAATGTCACAGCGTGTGACACGACAGGACATTACGTGGCAAAACAGTTCTACTTCCACTCATGACTGGGGTCTCAAAACACAAGACTCAGTTTTCCCAATTCAGTTCATATTCAGTAAGTAAAAATTAATTAATTAAATTAAAAAATTAATTAAAAAATCAAAAATTAGTAAATTAATTAACTAAAAAATCATAAAAATTAGTGAGTAAAAATCGGCTAATACGACTGTTCATTGCTAACTAGTGCCAGATCTAAGAGAACCTCATAAAGATCTTACGGAAAATCAATTGGGTACCTCTGCAGTCACAGATCAGGTAATAAATAATAAATAAATCAGAAACAAAGAGGAAATCCCCAACGTGTAGTGAAAATCAGCAAGCTGACCATAGGAAAGAGAAAGGTTAATATTACTTATTTTAATATTACTCGCTTTAAACATGTTGGAAAAAAAGGTGTTTGTTTACACAATGTGACTACAGTTATGATATTCATTTTTTTCTTCACTCAACGTTTTGTATTTTGATTTTCTGCAAGGCCATTTGCTACCTGGGGTGAAAAAAATGTGTTTAAAAAAAAGGAAGGGAAGGAGGGAGGGAGAGAGAGAGAGAGAAAAAGAGAAGAGGTAGGAGGGGGAGAGAGAAGGGAAGGAGGGAGGAAAAAGACCTCATAAAATGAAAAAAGACAGACTATTTCTTCATGGCTCTAAAACCGCTGATTGAAAATGGATGAAAGTCAAATCAAACGGTTGTTTTGTCTCCATGACACTAAACACTACTGGTTTTACTTCTTCAAAGAATATCTTGAACTGATTAGTTATTCTGGCATCATGGAGACACGCCACCATGTGAACAAGGAAAACAACACACAAGCAACTGGGGAGAGCCCCGGGCCCTGGGGAATCATGTCTGCTGAGCCAAGGAGACCAAGACCCAGAGAGCTCACTGGTGTATCCTCATCTTGAGACACTGACATCCTTTAAAAATGTCTCCAGAGAATCAGTATGTTCCAGTCAATGGACAATATCTGAGACTTAGGAATCTGGATCCCTGGGTTCTGTTACGCATCCTGATTTCTGTCCTATTTATTCTCAGCGTAAGAAAGCCTAGGTAGGAAAGTGGATAGAAAATGACACTTTCTAAGTTAGTGAAAAGTGGTATTACTGACACTGCCAATTATGATGTCCCTTCAAGAGAAGACAGAGGGGTGAAGCATGCGGACAGTACAAGAATCAGGAGAATATGAGTTTTGCTGAGACCACAGTCTAGTTAACGTCAGAGCTTAAACCAACACCCCGGGACTACGGTCACCTAAGGATCTCCATCCAGATTGTACATCCTGACTACAGTGTGCAGATTCTCTGCCAATTCAAGTGCTAATTTCATGTCAGGTGCCCACCCTTGATACGGCCAATCATTCTCCGTTACAGATTTGGTTTAAAGAGTTCACAGCACGTATGAATGGGTTGAATAAAAGAATTACCTAATTATGACATCACCATGTGCAATCAGTGGAATATTTTAAGGTGCTGTTTTAAATCTTCATGAGAGGATAATGCGAGAGCCCTTATAGCTATGTGTTAAAATCTGTCGCACAGAGAAACAGCGGTGGGATCAAGCAGAGTAGCTTCTCGTGTGCCTTTCGTCTTAAATGTACAATACTGTAGACGAACGTAAACAAAGCTGCCACCCTACATGACTGACTGGTTTCTGGAGCATGCGCTTTGCACTTAACTCTTGTTTGGACTTCTTACACAGTAATGTCTTCAAAACAGTAGGTACTTTTTAAAAAAATTTTTATTCGTGTATAGCTGCTTTACAATATTGTGTTAGTTTCTACTGTACAGCAAAGCGAATCAGCTATATGTATACATATCTCCCCTCTTTTCTGGATTTCCTTCGCATTTAGGTCACCACAGAGCACTGAGTAGAATTCCAAAAAAAAAAAAAAAAAAAAAAAAAAAAAAAAAGTAGGTTCTAAGTTTTTCTGTATTTAATGACATTTAAAAATCTCTCTGAGCGAAGTAAGTCAGACACAGAAAGACAAATATATGATATCGCTTATCTGTGGAATCTAAAAAAATGGTATAAATGGACTTATTTACAAAACAGAAATAGAGTCACAGATGTAGAAAACAAACTTATGGTTACCAGGGGATAAGGGCGGGGGGAGGGATAAAGTGGGAGATTGGGACTGACATATACACATGACTGTATATAAAATAGATAACTAATAAGAACCTGCTGTATAGCACAGGAAACTCTACTCAGTACTCTGCAATGGTCCATGTGGGAAAAGAATCTAAAAAATAAAAGAGTGGATATGTTTCTATGTATAACTGATTCACTTTGCTGTATACCTGAAACTAACACAACATTGTAAATCAACTATACTCCAATAAAAATTTTTAAAAAAACACCTCTCAACAAATCAAAAGCGTTAAAGTAGCCGGTCTCTACTATAAGTGAGAATTTTCAATAGTCTCTTGTCTGAGGACTATGGTAATGAAGTTCCTATGGCAACTAAGGAGGATAAGCTTGAACCCCAGGGTTACCGGCAGTCACCGTAGTTCTTGATATCCTCCCAATCCCGTCTGCACAAACGTGCTTGTGCGGTAAGCCCCTCCATTGTCCGACAGAAACTGATGGCCATGACTTACCAAATGCAGCAGCAAGCACCCCTGCTTTCCACAGGATTCTATAACATGCTGATGGAGCAGGAAATAGCTATAGAAGTCCCCCTGAAATCCTCTAGGGATGTCCTGTAACATTTTCCACGGAAATGCCATAAAATATTCCACACCATTAGCTTCACTTAAAGAAACATTAGTCAACGTGCTTTACCTTCTTATAGGTGACATTCTTTTTCTTTAAATACGTGTCATTTATAAAAATAGTTTCGTCCTTTAACAAAATACATAGACGTTATTATCGCCATGGGATTCTGATTGACAGAAAGCTAATCACAGCAAAATTACATTCCACTAAAGCCAAAGTAAAATTAATCAATGAGGAGCAGAGTTGGGGTGGTAGAGTACAGAATGTGGATGAAAAATTATAAAAGGATTTTTTTGGGTTTTTTTTGTTTTTGGAAAATCAAAGCCCTAAGCTTTCATTCAGGGGTCCATTTTCCAGTTTCAGAAAATATGAAATTTCCTTAGAAAGACTCACTGTTACCCACGTGACCCTGGAGAATTCCCAGGCCTTGAAATTAACTCCCAAGCTCCGCCTCCTCTGACACCAAGAAAATATGCTGCAAATCGACCTATACTTTCCGGAGCAGGGAACACTGTTACCACGTGGACACCACACGCTGAGGACGGCAAAACGGGTGTGTGGGTGAGGCTTCCTGACTGGAGCACCTTCACGCTCCATCCCCAGGTGGCTTATCCACAGCCCGCTCCAGACGCAGGTCACTCCCAACCGGTGTGCAGTGATTTTCCACTGGGAACCCCAGGGCTTTCGCGGGGCTGCTGAAGTGCAGGATCATCACATAACACTGCCCTCGGAGCCATGACCCCTTCGCCTTCCTGCCACTTTTTCCAGAAATCTCCGCCCTCTGCAGACTCTCAGGACCTTGCCCACTTCTGCCCAACAGCTATCTGCAACTGCAAATTACCTTGTCTGGGATTAGTGGGTCGTTTTGTCAGGGTTCTGCCTAGACTTCCCCATTTCATTGGTTTTTCAAAACTCTTCTTGCTGTTCTTTGGTTGTGGACTCCACCGTATAAGGGGTGAGATGATTCATCCAGCTTTGAAAGGCATTTTTTTTTTTTTTTTTTAAGTTTGGAGAGACTAGAGCAATAGGGAGGGTGGGGAGAGCTAGACCGTGGACAGGAATCTTAGACTCGGTGCATCCGGTCATGAGAAGGACTCCCTGCTGAAACAGATGCAGAAAAGGCTGAAAATGTACACAAGGAGCTGAGATCGGCCTCAGAAGACAGGCATCAAAACCTAGCTTGCAAAGCAAGAGCAGATTTGAGAATGTGACCCACTAGGAGATGCCCATCAGAAACAAGCAAAGGCAGTGTCAAGCACATAGCGAAAAAAGGTAAAATGTATTAAAAGAATGAGCTCGAAAGTCATGATGAGTACATGGTGCTTTCTAGACAGCTTTATATGAACCGTGAGCTAATTGCATCCAACAAGGAAAGCTGGGGGCCTAATTGTGTCACTCTACCAGTCTGAGCCTTCGGAGTATTGTTGTATGACACGATCTAAATTAGGGATCAGGAAAGATAAATATATATATAGACAGAAGGACTAAGATGTGAACGAGGACAAACTAAACATCCAAGCTGCTCCCAGGATGCTCAGAGCCCTGATATCCAGCAAGACGACACTCAGAGAGGGGCATGTCATCTGTGATTGTGCCAGGGCCTAAAGCCAGCCTCCCTGGCACAGGTCTTTCTCTTGAGGCTGACGCAGCTCATCTCGCCACCCACCTGATCTTACGTGTAAGATCAGAATTGTGGTTTATTGATTTACACGGAAAAAGGAAGCGGTCTCAGAAACTGAATTACCTACTTGTGAATGAATAGTGTGAAGCATCCCTGCTCAAGGTTTAACAGAGTTATTATAGCCAAGAGGATTCACCAGGCCGACTGGCGAGCGCAGGTTGTTACTAAGGATAGTTAACAAGTGGCCTGAATGTTCCATGCACTCGGCCTAAGAAAACACGACACAGCCATCTCAACAACGGGGATGGACTTGCCAGTGAGTCGAGAGTGTTTTAAGTCCATCCACTAAAGTCCTGTCCCCACCCAGACAGCATCTGAGAGAACACCGCCAACATCTGACTCTGAATTTTTTGTTTGCGTTGCTCACGTGTCCGTTTGACGTATATGCTCTTTAGTACATTTCATCAGGCCACGTGCAATTCAGTCTTCTGAGCTGAAGAGTCTTGCCTTCCCCTTCACTTGTCTTTACCCAACTGTGCTGTGGTCTGTGTAGTAACAGCCTGATTTAAAAGTTCGACTCCTAGAGATCCATCTCACATGTCTATTTTCCAAGGCTTAGGGGGAAGAAGGCTGGCAAAGGTGCCTCACCATAGCTCTCAGGTGCTGGAACAGAACTGCCTGGCTTTCCTTCTTATTTAAAAAATTAATGGGATTTTTTAAAGGCCTATTATTGCACTTTCTCATTTATATGTTCATATCAACAGCCCCCGAATCATTTTAGTCCTCCCAGGATGCTGGAGGCGGAAAGGAAAAAGTTCTCTTTATCAAGGTCATTAATGAATTCACACTAACAAAGGAACTTTATCTGTGTTACCTTCAATATTGGCAGAAGCGAAATTGTGAGCTTCTCTAGAGAAACCCTGGCAAGTGATAATCAAAAGTATCGAGGAAACAAATGAGAAAAGAAGATAAGTTCTGCAAAACACTTTCGTGTTTTAGAAAGCTGGAGTTAAAAGAGTGGGACAGATTGGAGGCAAACTCCGAATCATACAATGGAAAAACACTGCACCGAAGATGAAAGGCCCGCCTGCTAGAGAGATAATGCCAAATGTGATGAGAAAATACATTACATTTCCTTTCCTTTGAAACCTTAGTTGATATTTTCCACTTTTGCTGGAAAGAAATAAGCTCTAAGATGTCACTCAGCACTGGAAGAGAGCAGCCTCCCTTTCCAAATGCAAAAGCGCCGAGGAAGCGCCTACACGTTTCTTTTTCTATAAGTACAAAAGCCCCTGAAAAGTTCAAGGTCAGCTTCACAGACTGCGACAAAGCTGCTCTGGGTCTTTTGTTGTGAACATTTTTCTCTCTACGGAAAACTTGTAAAGGGGCTGGAGGTGGGAGAGAGAAGTGGATGAAAAGAATGAACTTCCTCGTTCCTTTTAGACGGGTCCTTTTCCTCTGGCCGTTTGCTTGGCCCTTGCATTTGTACTCGCCGTTTACCAGGGCATTAATTTATCAACAGTTCACCTCTGACCTTTCTCTCGCTAACCGACATAGATTAGCGAACAAGCACACCAACTTCCCCCAAATAATAACGGCTCTCACCTTATCCAGTGATGGCCCGTGGGCATTCCCTGCTCTCCGACAATTTCTCCACCAAGCTGAGTTAAGGTCCCAGCTCCCTCTTACTGGCTCCTCTTGGAAGCATCACCAAGATTAACCTGCCAGCTTCTGGCTCTGCGCTCTGTGCCCAAGGTCAGCTTCACTGAGGGCTCCCCCTGCAGTCACACCGGGGCCCCCTAACTTAAAAAGGCTCTGTTGTTACCATCCTGAAATTCTGAATTAGTTCTCAACAAGGAGCCCCACCGTTTTATTTGCACTTGATCCTGCAAATTATAGAGCCGGTGCTGTTCGTGACTATGTTCCCCTGACTGAGAGCTAAAAGCACAGTTGCATTCCTGACCTGACTCACGCCAGTCTAATAGGGCAAAACACACACGGCTGGTCAAGAAAGCGCCTGGGTTCATTAAAAAGCTGAGCTCAGCCAGCCACAGCTCCAGCCCGCACAGGCTTGTCACATTCGTCAGATATTCAAGAGCATGCATTTATTTGCTTGGTCACTGCTCTGAGCAAACTAGAGGCCTCCAGCCCTGTCACATGCTAACCATCGAGGAGAACCAGAGACCGTGATTTGCTCTAATTGGAAAGTTGTGTCCGGACCTTGGCCCTTGCTCCCAGAAAGTTCAGGGCAAAACTCATGAATTCCAGGAATGCATGGAAAGAGAACCAAAGAGCAAAATTGGACTTCTTACCTAAGTTTAGAAATCAAAGGCTACTGATCTAATCCTTTAGCTGAAATCCTTTATTAGAAATGGCAATAAAATCAGGTTAATCAACTAGGTGCCTCTACACCATCATTTCATGTTGACAAGAGCCAACAGCTCATGAATAATATTATCTCCTGGCTTGGAATAAAGATGCCTACCTTGTTTCTGCTGGGGCAAGATTCCCCACCCTCCTCTGTTTTCCTGTGTCACTTCCCTCCCCTCCCCCAGATATCCATAATTTGAAGTAAGCGATACCTTTTTCTCATTTTTCTTACTTTTTACATCTGTAAAGCATGTTAATGGAACTATAACTGTTGCTTGCCTGTGGAGGATTCCAGGGAATTACAGCTTGTAGCAGATTTGCACCTGAAGAATTTAGGACCAAAGGATGGTGCGGGGCAGGCGTTTCAGAGTGGACCGACCTCACTCGCCAACCTGACCACACAAGTGTAACTCAAACTTCTAGTGCAGACCCGGGTTAAAATCCTACCCCACAATTAGGGAAATCCAGATGCTGACTGGACACCGGACGGCATTAAGGAATTATTATTTTAATTTAGGCATAAAGCAGTATTGTGACTATATTTTTAATAAATATTCACCGTTTGGAAATACATACAGAAATATGATATCTGGGAATTGCTGCAAAATAACCCAGTTGTACAGGAGGCTGGAGAGGTGGAGGAGGACAAGACTGCTATGAACTGATAATTTTTGAGACTAGGTGACGGGTCAGGACAGTAAATTGTAATATGCTCTCGACTCTTCTATACATACGACACTTTCCGTAATAAAGCTTTTGAAAAGATGTTTCTTTGTATTCTGTATTTAGTCGGGTCCTACCACTTCTTAGCTGCGGAACATTAGGCAAACTGCTCTCTGAGCCTATTTTCGTCTGTGTAGTTTTCCTGGTCTGAGCTCCCCCTTGGAGTTGTGAGAAATGACGGTGCATATAAAGTGACCAGTAATAGCGGAGAGAAGGGGGCCCCTTCACCATGGCCCAAGGACTTCGACCAGCTCAGGTTGTCCTTCAGTGGGACCTGCTACTGGCCCCTCAGCTGAGCAGACTCCTTTCTTTTGTCCACATGTCAACCAGAGTCTGCACAGAAGTTCCAACTTCTGCTCACTTCATGAAACCAGTTGGGGCTTTAAGAATTCCACTTGCTGTGGAACGCTAGAGTCTTGATCTCCTGCACGACGTCCCTTCCGGCTGCCACCCCTTTTCAAAAGAACACAAATACATATTTGGATTTTCCATGAACAAGAACACGTGCCAAGCGGGTCTGTGCAGATTGTAGACGAATGTCCCTTTGATGCAGATCCTGAGAATACGTCACCGAATGGCTGTACCTGAGAAACAGCATCAACGAGAGCTCTCTCACCAAACCGGTTTGGAGTTGCCGCTGCCTATGAAGAGCTAATGGAACAGACAGGGTTACAGAGGGAATCAGTGAAATGTCTCGAGAGTACTGACCTTCTGACCATTTTTTAATTAACATGCTGTTTCACCAACAGGGAGCTGAATCACGCTGCACATCACTGGTGTAAACAAAAGGGAACAATAATATAATAGCATTTACCTAGTGGACCTTCTGCTATGCTGAATTTCCCTAAGAGAGGTAAACCAGTGTAAACAAATACCGTGTTCTTCAGAGAAAGTTGACAGAGAGGATTGATTCTAAGTGGGAAGCTTTCTTCATTTAAGTTACAGAGAAAGGTATTTGCTGGTTATTCACCCTAAACTTCCTTGTCTCCTCTACTTCCTACAATTCTTGTGGACCTTAACTCCAGCTCCCAGATACGAAGTTCTGGGGAAAAAGACAGGCTCCTCGCAGGAATTCTTATCTTCCCAAAGGGGCATCCCTCGAAAGTAGCCTTTAAAACTAGGAAGGTTTGCTTTTGTGCAAGAAGCGTTAGCTTTACGAATTGCAGTATTGTCTGCAGTAGTCAATAGTTAAAAACACAGAGAATGTCAACAAGGGCGGGATAAAATGAGTTTTAGTCACATCACAGAGCACTCATCAAAAATGACCTGGAGGATTTTCCTGAGGTATCACAGAGTACGAAGAGGAATACTGCAAAAGAGTGTGTCATACGATCCCATTCTGACATCACCTAAGTACAGAAAAAAATACTGAAGAACACACATTAGGGCGTTACCGTGGCTTCCCAGCTGGGGTGTGCAGACTGAGCTGGAATGGGAGGTACTGGTGTTAAGAGGATGGGCACGTGCCCACGATAAAAACACAAACTGCCACGTGTGGTATAATCCCACGTAAGGAAAACTTTGTGTATGTGTCTATGTGTGTCGGCATATTTGCACGCATGACAGCATGCATGTGTATGCATGCACACATGAAGAGAATCATGAAAGGATAAACACCTAGAAGCTCACAGTGGTTGCTGTAGGGTAGCAGAGTTCCAAAGGACCTTGACTTCCTTATTAAAGTTTTATATATTGTTAGATTTCTTTACATTAAGCATATCATATGGCATTTATATTATGAAGGAAGGATAAAGTCTAATGGATCATTGGAACAAAAATGGTATCTGTTCAGGCTCAAGTCAACTGGTAATTGTTGAGCCTTCTAGTAATTTCCTGTTGCTGCCCAAGTTGCTTGACTTGTGGTCCCCTTTCCCCATCTTCAAGGCCAGCAATGCAGTGTCTCTCTGACCCTGCTTCACTGTCACGTCGCTTCCCCCGAGTCTCCTCTGCCCCCTCTTCTGCTTTGAAGGATCCTTAGGATCGCATTGGGCCCAACCAGAGAAGCTAACACAGTCCTCCTGCTTTAAGGTCAACTGATTAGCGATCTTAATCTGCAACTGTCATTCCCCTTTGCCGTGTCCTTGAACACATTCACAGGTTCGGGGGTTTAGGAAGGAGACACCTTTGGGGGATGGGGACATTATTCCGCCTTCCACAAGCGCCTTCGTCCTATGTGCTAGCACCGTGCTGGGCACTGAAAGTATGAAGGAAACAAACAGAATACGCACTTTCAAGAAAAATTACGCCATCAACCAACATTTAGGAAGGGTCTCCTGTGTTCCGAGCATTACTCCAAACACCATACGCATGCATTCATCTAACAAACATCAAGCCATCTACTATGCGTTGAGCTGTCTCTTGGTGCCAGGGATGCGCGGTAAATAAAACACAGAAAAGTCCTTGGCCTCATGGAGAAGACACTAAACAGAAGAAGATGAATGTACTCGTCAAAACAATTCTATGAGGTGGGCACTTTATAATTCCCATTTACAGAAGAGGAAACTGAGGCACAGAAAGGTAAATCATTTCCTTGATATTCTGGCAAGTGGTAAAGCTGGACTTCCAATGTAGGTAGTCTCTCTCCAGAGCCCAAACTCTTACCATTATATTATGACGCCTCCTACAGTTCGACTTTGCCACCCCCAACAGTCCCAACTAGAGTGTAACCTAGGAAACTCTGATGCAGAGACACACCTGGATGGACTGCTAGACGGAGGAACTGAGAGAAGTACTCAGAGGGCAAGACTTGGTCTATCGAAACCCACCCTTGGCGGCTCCGCTCACCAACCCAGAGGCCAACTCATCAATCTGACCTTCCTTCCTCCTCTGCTTTTACTTCCGTCTTAGCATTATCATCACAATCACAGAATGGTAAACCCTTGGCGTGGGAAGGGCTTTGAGATAATTCTAAATCCCCTTTAAACTGAGAACGAGCTAGAGCCGGTGGCTGGCATCTCTGTTTCCGAACCTAAACTTAGATCTGTAAAGCCTCCCGTCACAGGTCTAATTCTTCTCCCCCTAACCTTTCTGTCACTCTAACCAAAACCACAACTGGCACAACAGCTCTGGGCCTAGAAATTTCAGTCCAATTCCTACGGGATGTAGCCTTTGAAATACCAGGACTGCAAGGGCAATTAACTCTGGCAAAATAAGGGGCACACCAAATTTCCTGAGAAACTCATAAACGTCGTGTAATCCAAGGTAATCGGACATCTATCAAAGGGGTCCGTATCGTAATTCTCCCGAGAGATCAGTATAATCTACTGGTTTAATTCCCCAGAAATACAGAGCTCAGGTTGACCGGCTTGGCCCTCACCTGCCGAGTAAAGCAAAGCCTGACCTGCCGGCAGCCTTTAAGACTCTCCTCGGGCCCCGCTGGCCCGTGGGAAACTCTTCTCACACCCTGGCAGTCTTTTCCATTGACTTGCGCCCAGGATGAATCACAGAATCTCTACCTTTACTCCCTGCTTCAGGAGACCTCAAACTTCCCCTTCAACAATCCCCACCTCTTTGGCAGCGCCAGTGTTGTGAACGAGTAGGTGTCGGTATAAAGACGTGGTTCTTCCTGTGCGTCTTATTAATGTCACAGAAAATCATCCCTGTGCTTGTAAAAGATAATACCCTCCAGTCGAGTGCTCTACTGTCAGCAAGAGGAATGAAGACATGTGGCTCCAAGACCAACAAAGATGCCCAGACACACACTGTGCTTTAGTTTGATGCTTGGATGTCCTAGACGCCCCCCTTTCAGCCCCTTCCTCAAGGTTACTCGGAAACCAAGCCTCCCGCGTCCCCACTGGATGGTCTGAATCTGTTGCTACTGCTCTTCAGTTGCTTTCCACCTTCCTGGTGGATTAAGGACAAGAAGGCACCATATTCCAGATGTTCACCTATAGTCTCAACATGGGCTCAAGCCATTAGAAACATCCCTCCTGTTCCACAATGTGGTTTTATTTGATTGACTATCTGGGTAGTACTGGAGGAAGCTGTGTTTTTTTAATTCCTTTCAGCTATCATGCTAGCCCCACTATAATTTATTTCTTCATCAAACAATCCGAACCAAATGTTAGGAAACTGCACGGAATGGTTTGGGCACTAGCTCCTTCCACCAGGATTGATCCTTAAAATCAAAAGCGAAGACTGTCCTTGTCTTGCTTGTTTCTCACTCTGTCTGCCAGATTATCCATTTGTTTTTATCAAAGGCTATCAGAAATTCCTTTTAGTTTGCAAACACAGACCCTTCTCGAAAAGTAGCGATGCTGGTTTCCTGGATACCAGATCTGACATTTGCGAACAGACATTGGTTTTCCACACTATATTTTAAAGAAATTGTTATATCGTTACCCACGATTTATTCCACTCAAAGGGACCTCCCAGACCTCCCAGGCATTGTTAAGTGAAGCTTGCCTGAGCCAACTCTGAAAAGTCATAATGCCCTCCTAGTATTGACTCAGGGACATTTTATCCATTCTTTCTCTGGAAAAAAGACCACACTGCTTTCCTTTCATGCTTAAAAGCTCAACACAAATCACTAAGCAGTGTTAAGGCTAACAGGTCCAGCAAAGGCCATCCTTTCAACAGCCAGACTCAGCAAAGGTGCGCCTGCCATGGCAAACAAAGGGCCCAGAATTGAAAACATCTGCTGGCTTCTCTGGTCCCAACCTGTTCATATTTTGAAATGAACGATTCCAAACACTTCATTACCTATAGGTACTAGAGATGCTATTTCTAGGTACATTATCACTTACATATGATTTAATTTAATGTCTTGATTCCACCGGGAAAGTGCCTAATCCACAGAGTACCAATGATTTATCACGATCTCTAGATATTTACAGTATTGCTAACGTTCAAAAAAAGTTAAAGCATCCTTTTCCAAAGATGCTTAAAAGGAAACAACAGAATGTAACTGCTTAGTGGGGGAAGAAAAGAAAGTAGGATAGAAGAGTACTAGGTATTTGACGTCTGGCTTACAAACAAATTAAGAGCTTAAAAAAAAAAAGTTTTGCAATAGCCAGAGCACCTGCTTTGGGCATAATTTATGAGACTTTGGACAAGTTAATAGCCTGCCTTTGCTGTTGGCTTTGCTTTGACTTACTTCCCAATTGACTCATTGATTTCTGGGCTCCAATGCCAAGAGAACACCAAGGCTGGTAGCACTAGATAAATTAGTCGATGACTCTCTATCACTGCCACCCACCAGGACTCTGAGCAAAACTGCAAAGTACAAGAAGTCTGAGTGCTTCAATTCAGTTTTGTCTTTGACCAGTTTCTCAACAGAAGGAAGAGTATCCTCGGGGCATGACAGGTCTTTGTGTGGTCCTGTCCTCTGCACCAGCAGGATGGTTAGCACCCACGGCTCAAGGCACCAAATGACAGAAGTGCCCCCCCCTCCTGTACACGTGTGCGCAAACACACACACACACACACACGCACGCACACAAGCCTGTATTCAGCCACATAACACAGTTCCAAACTGCTAAATACTAGGCCTTCTGCTGTCTTGTAGCTGTTTGTAGCTGTCCAAAGTGCCCGCCCAAAGCACTCCATTCTCCAAGAGTTTCTTCCCTTGTCCAAGCCTCCCTTCCTCACACACAAATGTCGAAATCCTGGTGAAATGCCTCAGGCAAATAGTTCTGTACAGTCTTTGTTGAATTAAGGGTTAAGGCCTGTTCTGCTCCCTACTATTTGTTAAAGACATAAGCGATTTAATGATCCAATTAAAATAATTAACAGTAAATTCTCAATGACGAATAGACTTCATCTTTTTAGGCGTAACTGTACATGAAAGAGAAATATCCCCACCCTTCCTCTCTCCCGACACCCCCTACACGCGTGCGCGCACACAGGATACGGAGTCAAGAACGCAAGTCTCCATCTGTCAGAGGCTGACGGCTCCCCATACTGTGGAAAACTTAGGAAACTCTCTTTCTGGTTATGAAACATAAATAACCACACAATCTCCTTCCTCCTGTGTCACTGAGAAAACTAGAGCCAGATTAGAGCCATTATTTTCTCATTCTCAAAGAGAAAGGCAAAGAAAGTCAGAACTAAGGGAGAAGAAACAAAAGGCCCTGAATCTTCAGTTTATACGTAAAATTCCTGGGTCTCTCTCACTTTCCTTGTGACAACCTAACCAGAAACCCAGGACATAGCTTTCCTGCAAATGTCCTGAGGTTCAATTTTATTTGGCTGCGAAGGAAAAATGTAGTTTTATTCAAGTTTTATTAAATGCAGTCCCTCCACCCATAAAAATTATAATAAAATTCAAAGTCCAAGGATATGGCAAGTAATATCGCCCTTGGGAACAAGTACATAAAACTTTGGAGGGATAAAAAGGCTTGGCTTTCATTTTATAAAAAGCTATGGTCAGAGCTTTCTCCTTGTGAAACTGCATTGCTGTCTTCAGAATTACTTCACAAATACTCAGAGAAAACATCAGAGATTTGAGCGTCTTTTTTTTCTTGGAGGGTCTCAGTCCTATCGTGAAATGGAATGACTGAGTGGCAAGATAAGAAACCAGCGTGTTCTCTGAGTTATCTTCCATCTGTCCCTTAGAATGGGCACTCTGACATCACCGACAGTCAGTGAGAGCAGAGATGAGCTGTGGTAAGTGAAACCACAGCTGGAGGAAACGCACCAGATACTGTTTGTACTGTTTCTCTCGAGGTGTCATCCAGCAGTGGCGCAATTCACCAAGCACTCTGGTGTAAGTAGCATTCAAAAGACTAAAGCCCTCCCGTGCAAGAACACAGGCAGGTTACGCGGTTGTTCCTGGAAAACTTGTACCCGAAAGAAACATCACCACCCCCCTGCCTAGAGAGGCCGATCATAAAAACCCGTCCACGCTGTTTAATTCAAGCTCTATGATTTGCTCCTTTGAGGAAAATCCATCTTAAAAGCTTAGGGCTATTCCTGAAGACACTTGTAAAAATGACTTCATTTAACTGTGGATCCCTCTAAACTCGGTGACTCTGTATTATAACTAGGAGACTGCTATAAATTATCCTTTGCAAATGGAAATTACAGGTCACCAGCTAATTAAAATGTTCACTTATCCGGGCTTCAGCATAGACCGTGAGTAAAATGTAACACATTAAAATCGTTTCCTCGTTATCATTTTATGTGAGTATCTGTGTACACATGTGTGTGGAAAAATTTTTCTTTCTTTTTTTTATCATATTGTAAAAAGCCACGAGGAGAAGACACGGAATCAACTTGGCTTATTCTCATTAAGCCATCAAGTCCTATGCTTTAAAATGTTTTAAAATACATCTTGCATTAATTTAGAAACACCAAAAAAGTATGATAATTATATAATGAGCACCCATGTACCCACCACCCAGTTTAACAAATAAAGCAATATCACACAGCTGAAACTCCAAGAAACCTCTTTCCAATTATCAGAAGTTAACCACCACTGTCAATGTGGTATTTGTTATTCTGACGCATTTTTTTGCACTTTTGGTGTCCACATTACTCACATACGTGTCTCTACACTATATGTTAAGTGGCATGTTTTTACCTTTTTGTGGCATTATATCATATCTTTGTCTTTTGATGCTCTGTGCCACACTTAGGAGCTGCATCCTGGTATCGTCTTCCGTGGAATAATACCTAATAGTGAAAGAACAAGAAGTAGGGATGATCTGTTGTACTTACTCATTACTAGTGCCTTATTTTCAGCCTCTCCACACTTTATACTTGGATCGTTACCACAGTTTTCTCACTGGCCTGCCTGCCTTTAGTCTTTTCCTAGACTTAAACAATTTCCATTAAACCACCAGGCACAAATTTGAAACATCAAGACACTAAGATGTGCAAAAATATTCGGTGAATCCCTGTCCTTTCCCACATCGGGACGAAGCTCCTGTGTCTAACTTTCAAAACGGACTGCAGTGTCATGCCCATATCCTGCAGCCCCCCACAGAGGTCACCTGCAGCATCACCAGTTCTCACGCACACTGGTGGTGTTCTACCTGAACCATCTGTTACTCTTGTCTACCAGAAGGCTCTGGCTACAGGTGCAAGCTCAGCCCACGGTTGGTCAGCCCAGAAGTGCCCGGAGTTACTGCTCTAGGCAACCAGTAGGGACTGAAGCTGGTGGAGAAACATCCAGCTTTCTTGCCAACAGGGGGATGACCGGCAGGATGAAGCCCCCGTGGTCCACGGCACCCCATTTATTAACATACTTTATTGGCTTTCCTTCCTTTCTACCTCCTCTATCTACTTTCCACATGTGCCTGCTGGGTTCAACTCCAACATAAGCTACTGGTACTTGAGCCCTCGTCCCAGAGTCTGCTTTTTAGACAACTGGATAGAGAGCCTCAGGAGAGACACTGGAAGTGGATCACTCGCCAAAAGGCAAGAGGCCTCCTATTGCTGATGACAAGTCGGGGGGGGGGGGG